>NC_069499.1:390161219-390176219 GCF_027579735.1 Bombina bombina
TTTAAAGCTTCTCTGGGATCCCCTTTGTTCAGAAATAGACATACGTGGTTTTACCATTGGTTTTTTGGTAATTAGAAGGTTGCTAATTGCAACTGTGCACCACACTTCTATTATTCCCGGCAGTGAAACGTTAATCATGTAGCTTGTAAGGTTCATTTTAGCAGTAGTTTAAAGATTACCCTACCACTCCCTGATCCTCTCAAACAGATCTCTTCCCACCCCACTCACACTCATTTCCTCCATCCTAGGTACTGGCAGACAGTCTGACAGGATGCAGGGCTTTTTTTTTTTTTTTTTTTTGCAGTGTAGTAATCCCTCCTCAAATATTATCCTCCCACACCCTGATGTTATGTCAGAAGAGCGAATTTATCAGACTAGCGAATGGAAGATGTGCTGCTCTTAGTCATAGCATTCCAATGCCACTACGTCACAGTCCATCAGAACAGTTAACGGAACACCCGCGGGCACTAACAACATTTTTGTATTTAAAGTGCTGCAAGGGGGAAAGTAATAGGAATCAGCTGTAGTTTCCCTCTGTACCTCTGCTTGGATGTTGTACTGATGGTCAATAGGTGGAGCTGTTAATTGAATTTATATCTGGAATAATGGAGACTTAGTTTTCTTCTAACAAAAAAAAAAATAGACTGAGTGAAAAAAAAAAAAAATGCTCTTTTCTACTGTTCTTCCACACCCACGTCTCCCATGTCTCTACTTATGTTATTGTACCATGTTGCTATTAATTTAAATAGACTCCCCAAAGAGAAAAATGTAAGTTAAAAACTTTGCGCCCCCACCAATCTTTTCCAGCATCATGGCTATGATTACAGCTTAGCGCCGAAACGCATAAGCCTAATTTGCTTCGCTATATCCTCTGGTGTCAAGTGTATGCTGTGTCGTTCTCCGGATTTTAATTGAATTTCCAAAAAAGTTGTTACCTTTTACCAGCTGGATATCACCTCTTCTTTTGGATATCTCTACCAGCACTTATATCCAGCCTATATACATGCACCAGTGAATTCAGGTTTGGCTTTCCCCTATATGTCATAGACGTGAGACAGGAGTGACGAACCAGAGCAGGAGAGAGCGCAGAAGATGCGGCGTACTAAAACGTTTGTCAAGGATACATGGCGGTCTGGAGGGCATGAAACCCTGTTTGTCTACATCTACGCGAGTAGCTAGAGCACAGCTCCAGGGCATAAAGACGTTCTATTGCAGTGTTCCCCGTCAGTGACTTACTTGTGGAATTTTTTTCCTGTACTGACATTAAGAATACTTAATATTTACAAAGACAGACTTGCCTATGACAGATTACCACTTGCTTGAATTTAAAAATATAAGCCTAATAATGGGATAGTATTTAAAATCGTTCTGATAGTGAATGCTCATATTGTGCCATATATGGAGCTCACCCTAATATCAGGTATGTATCTTCTTGTTTTAATAAAACTAGGAACCCACATAAGGTTGGTGTCTCATTCTGTGGTTTTAAAAAGAAATCCCTGTGAGTGCATTAGGCAATATAGATGTAATATGATAATGTATACAAGCAGTAAGCATAAAGTAAACGAGTAGGAGGATATGTGGTACTAGAATAGGAAGGTGGGTGTTGCCCCAAGGTTTTTTACAGACAATTTGATATATCCTATATACATACACTCTAGAAAACTAACATTTTGTAGGAAAAAGATTATATGGGGAATTACTAGGTCTAACCTTATATCAATGTTTCCCACAGCACCAGTATAGGGGTTAAACAGTAGTGGACGTGTAAAAGGTGGAAGTCCAAGAATATAGTAGTTTTAAAACAAAAACAAACTTATGAGCTATATAGTGAGTAAATATAAAAGGATCAGTTGGAGATACTACATATCATGTAAAAAATCTCCTTCTCGCCTGACTTTGGGAGATGTAAGCCTCATCCCACTCCATTATGGTAAAAGAAGTTTGGAGAGTTAATTTGTTCCATGACAGCATCTGTCCCGGTTATAACTAGCAGGGTATTTATATGTGGAATGTTCTCCATTGTTGCTGATGGGATATCATCTAAGCGTACTTCCTCTAGAAACAGCGTCTCAGGCACATGGCTGCATAAAAGAGTTGCAGTGATAACTATTTTGGTCTGACTCGTACTGTCTTCAGGGCACACTTCATTGATGGGGGGGGTGCCTCAAGATCGTTGTGATGGGGGTACGTGGGTAGCACTCCAGGGGGTAGGCCGCATCCCTCTAGAGAATCGCCAAGGGCGAAACCTTCCCCACCACCAGGTTATAGTGATCAGATGTAGAGTCAGACAATTCTTTGTTAGTAGACGGTGTAAGTGCTGTCAGCTCCTGACAATTATACTGAGGCGTTGTGTCAGATGGCATTTCTTGGAGATGCGCTGATATAGGTAGGTGGATCGCTTCCATGGGAATCTCCTGACCTGCTCTCCCCTCCATTAGGCACATATCACCTAGGTGTAGGAATTCTGGTGGCTGGGTATACTGCAGAACTCTAATCTAGTTCAGCTGGATACAGATTGGTGTAACAGGGTCCAGTCCCGGGGCACTCTGTAGAGGGTTCTCCAAGGCTCCTTGATGTACAAGTAAGATCAAGGTGTCAAACCTACGGCACATTTGTAGCTAGAAATAAGTAAGAATGGTGCATAGCTATTATGAGCCGGTTTACCCCAAAGCTCGGGGGTGGGGGGACGCTAAAATTTGTAGAAGGCCAACACCTATTATCTCTTCATCCTAGCTCCGGACTAGAGGATCACAATAGCATCAATACTTATGTGTTCTAAACAGCTGGGCTTTAAAAAGCAGATGATAGCTTTGGAAATGAGAGATTCTGCAAAGTTCCATAGACAATCAGATGATTATTTGGATCCCTTCTAGAGCTTCGTATAGTGCCAATTTATTGATATTTTTATCAAATTTTTATTTTATTTTTTCTGTAGTGGTCCTGGAGATCATTACACACTTATGTAGTGCAGCGCCCCATCCCTCCCCTCAATTTTTTTTTCTGCAGTGTGGAGCCCCTCACTCCCTCCACCACAGGGATTCCCCTCCCACACCTCCTGACAACACCAGCATATGATAGTTACAAACACTAACATCACAGTGTGACATAACACAGTGTCACTTTCTATAACAATCTGGCATCTACCTTCATATGGTAACGAAGCACCGATTGTGCTCCATTACCATATTAAGACAGATGCCTGCAGCTCAGGAACAGCAGCTCTACTCTGCTGGAGCCTCCTGTAGCTGCGACTATGATCTATGTTAAGCAATACGATGGGCTTTGTACCGCATGACCTAGCTCTACATCATATTGGCTGAAGGGGTTAACAAAGGATACCAAGAGAATGAAATACATTAGAAAAACATAATTTATGCTTACCTGATAAATTTATTTCTCTTGTAGTGTATCCAGTCCACGGATCATCCATTACTTATGGGATATTAACTCCTCCCCAACAGGAAGTGCAAGAGGATTCACCCAGCAGAGCTGCTATATAGCTCCTCCCCTAACTGCCATTACCAGTCATTCGACCGAAAACATGCAGAGAAAGGAAAACCATAGGGTACAGTGGTGACTGTAGTTTAATGGAAAAATTACCTGCCTTAAAGTGACAGGGCGGGCCGTGGACTGGATACACTACAAGAGAAATAAATTTATCAGGTAAGCATAAATTATGTTTTCTCTTGTTAAGTGTATCCAGTCCACGGATCATCCATTACTTATGGGATACCAATACCAAAGCTAAAGTACACGGATGACGGGAGGGACAGGCAGGCTCTTTATACGGAAGGAACCACTGCCTGAAGAACTTTTCTCCCAAAAACAGCCTCCGAAGAAGCAAAAGTGTCAAATTTGTAAAATTTGGAAAAAGTATGAAGAGAAGACCAAGTTGCAGCCTTGCAAATCTGTTCAACAGAAGCCTCATTCTTAAAGGCCCAAGTGGAAGCCACAGCTCTAGTAGAATGTGCTGTAATTCTTTCAGGAGGCTGCTGTCCAGCAGTCTCATAGGCTAACCGTATTATGCTACGAAGCCAAAAGGAGAGAGAGGTAGCCGAAGCTTTTTGACCTCTCCTCTGACCAGAATAAACGACAAACAGGGAAGACGTTTGTCGAAAATCCTTAGTTGCCTGTAGATAAAATTTCAGGGCACGGACTACATCTAGATTGTGTAGCAGACGTTCCTTTTTCGAAGAAGGATTAGGACACAAAGATGTAACCACAATCTCTTGATTGATATTCCTGTTAGTGACCACCTTAGGTAGGAACCCAGGTTTAGTACGCAGAACTACCATGTCTGAATGAAAAATCAGATAAGGAGAATCACAATGTAAGGCAGATAACTCAGACTCTTCGAGCCGAGGAAATCGCCATTAAAAACAGAACTTTCCAAGATAACAACTTGATATCAATGGAATGAAGGGGTTCAAACGGAACCCCCTGTAAAACATTAAGAACTAAGTTCAAACTCCATGGTGGAGCAACAGTTTTAAACACAGGCTTGATCCTAGCTAAAGCCTGACAAAAAGCTTGAACGTCCGGAACTTCTGACAGACGTTTGTGTAAAAGAATGGACAGAGCTGAAATCTGTCCCTTTAAGGAACTAGCGGATAAACCCTTTTCTAAACCTTCTTGTAGAAAAGACAATATCCTCGGAATCCTAACCTTACTCCATGAGTAACTCTTGGATTCGCACAAATATAAGTATTTGCGCCATATCTTATGGAAAATCTTTCTGGTAACAGGCTTCCTAGCCTGTATTAAGGTATCAATAACTGACTCAGAAAAACCACGTTTTGATAAAATAAAGCGTTCAATTTCCAAGCAGTCAGCTTCAGAGAAATTAGATTTTGATGTTTGAAGGGACCCTGGATCAGAAGGTCCTGTTTCAGAGGTAGCGACCAAGGTGGACAGGATGACATGTCCACTAGATCTGCATACCAAGTCCTGCGTGGCCATGCAGGCGCTATTAGAATCACTGATGCTCTCTCCTGTTTGATTCTGGCAATCAATCGAGGAAGCATCGGGAAGGGTGGAAACACATAAGCCATCCCGAAGGTCCAAGGTGCTGTCAAAGCATCTATCAGAACTGCTCCCGGATCCCTGGATCTGGACCCGTAACGAGGAAGCTTGGCGTTCTGTCGAGACACCATGAGATCTATCTCTGGTTTGCCCCAACGTCGAAGTATTTGGGCAAAGACCTCCGGATGAAGTTCCCACTCCCCCGGATGAAAAGTCTGACGACTTAAGAAATCCGCCTCCCAGTTCTCCACTCCCGGGATGTGGATTGCTGACAGGTGGCAAGAGTGAGACTCTGCCCAGCGAATTATCTTTGATACTTCCATCATTGCTAGGGAGCTTCTTGTCCCTCCCTGATGGTTGATGTAAGCTACAGTCGTGAGGTTGTCCGACTGAAACCTGATGAACCCCCGAGTTGTTAACTGGGGCCAAGCCAGAAGGGCATTGAGAACTGCTCTCAATTCCAGAATGTTTATTGGTAGGAGACTCTCCTCCTGATTCCATTGTCCCTGAGCCTTCAGAGAATTCCAGACAGCGCCCCAACCTAGTAGGCTGGCGTCTGTTGTTACAATTGTCCAGTCCGGCCTGCTGAATGGCATCCCCCTGGACAGATGTGGCCGAGAAAGCCACCATAGAAGAGAATTTCTGGTCTCTTGATCCAGATTCAGAGTAGGGGACAAGTCTGAGTAATCCCCATTCCACTGACTTAGCATGCACAATTGCAGCGGTCTGAGATGTAGACGTGCAAAGGGTACTATGTCCATTGCTGCTACCATTAAGCCGATCACCTCCATGCATTGAGCTACTGACGGGTGTTGAATGGAATGAAGGACACGGCATGCATTTTGAAGCTTTGTTAACCTGTCTTCTGTCAGGTAAATCTTCATTTCTACAGAATCTATAAGAGTCCCCAAGAAGGGAACTCTTGTGAGTGGAAAGAGAGAACTCTTCTTTTCGTTCACCTTCCATCCATGCGACCTTAGAAATGCCAGTACTAACTCTGTATGAGACTTGGCAGTTTGAAAGCTTGAAGCTTGTATCAGAATGTCGTCTAGGTACGGAGCTACCGCAATTCCTTAGTACCGCCAGAAGAGCACCCAGAACCTTTGTGAAGATTCTCGGAGCCGTAGCCAATCCGAATGGAAGAGCTACAAACTGGTAATGCCTGTCTAGAAAGGCAAACCTTAGATACCGGTAATGATCTTTGTGAATCGGTATGTGAAGGTAAGCATCCTTTAAATCCACTGTGGTCATGTACTGACCCTTTTGGATCATGGGTAAAATTGTCCGAATAGTTTCCATTTTGAACGATGGAACTCTTAGGAATTTGTTTAGGATCTTTAAATCCAAGATTGGCCTGAAAGTTCCCTCTTTTTTGGGAACCACAAACAGATTTGAGTAAAACCCTTGTCCTTGTTCCGACCGCGGAACCGGATGGATCACTCCCATTAATAAAAGATCTTGTACGCAGCGTAGAAACGCCTCTTTCTTTATTTGGTTTGTTGACAACCTTGACAGATGAAATCTCCCTCTTGGGGGAGAGAATTTGAAGTCTAGAAGGTATCCCTGAGATATGATCTCTAACGCCCAGGGATCCTGGACATCTCTTGCCCAAGCCTGGGCGAAGAGAGAAAGTCTGCCCCCCACTAGATCCGTTCCCGGATCGGGGGCCCTCGATTCATGCTGTCTTAGGGGCAGCAGCAGGTTTCCTGGCCTGCTTGCCCTTGTTCCAGGACTGGTTAGGTCTCCAGCCTTGTCTGTAGCGAGCAACAGCTCCTTCCTGTTTTGGTGCAGAGGAAGTTGATGCTGCTCCTGCTTTGAAATTACGAAAGGAACGAAAATTAGACTGTCTAGCCTTAGGTTTGGCTCTGTCTTGAGGCAGGGCATGGCCTTTACCTCCTGTAATGTCAGCGATAATTTCTTTCAATAAGGTCTGCCCTTTGAAAGGTATATTAAGCAATTTAGATTTAGAAGTAACGTCAGCTGACCAGGATTTTAGCCACAGTGCTCTGCGTGCCTGAATGGCGAATCCGGAATTCTTAGCCGTAAGTTTAGTTAAATGTACTACGGCATCTGAAATAAATGAGTTAGCTAACATAAGGGCTTTAAGCTTGTGTGTAATCTCATCTAATGGAGCTGATTCAAGTGTCTCTTCCAGAGACTCAAACCAAAATGCTGCTGCAGCCGTGACAGGCGCAATGCATGCAAGAGGTTGCAATATAAAACCTTGTTGAACAAACATTTTCTTAAGGTAACCCTCTAACTTTTTATCCATTGGATCTGAAAAGGCACAGCTATCATCCACCGGGATAGTGGTACGCTTAGCTAAAGTAGAAACTGCTCCCTCCACCTTAGGGACCGTTTGCCATAAGTCCCGTGTGGTGGCGTCTATTGGAAACATCTTTCTAAATATCGGAGGGGGTGAGAACGGCACACCGGGTCTATCCCACTCCTTAGTAACAATTTCAGTAAGTCTCTTAGGTATAGGAAAAACGTCAGTACTCGCCGGTACCGCAAAATATTTATCCAACCTACACATTTTCTCTGGTATTGCAACTGTGTTACAATCATTCAGAGCCGCTAACACCTCCCCTAGTAATACACGGAGGTTTTCCAGCTTAAATTTAAAATTTGAAATATCTGAATCCAGTTTGTTTGGATCAGAACCGTCACCCGCAGAATGAAGCTCTCCGTCCTCATGTTCTGCAAATTGTGACGCAGTGTCTGACATGGCCCTAATATTATCAGCGCACTCTGTTCTCACCTCAGAGTGATCACGCTTACCTCTTAGTTCTGGTAATTTAGCCAAAACTTCAGTCATAACAGTAGCCATATCCTGTAATGTAATTTGTAATGTCCGCCCAGATGTACTCGGCGCTACAATATCACGCACCTCCCGAGCGGGAGATGCAGGTACTGACACGTGAGGCGAGTTAGTCGGCATAACTCTCCCCTCGTTGTTTGGTGAAATATGTTCAATTTGTACAGATTGACTTTTATTTAAAGTAGCATCAATACAGTTAGTACATAAATTTCTATTGGGCTCCACTTTGGCTTTAGCACATATAGCACAGATATCTTCCTCTGAATCAGACATGTTTAACACACTAGCAAATAAACTAGCAACTTGGAAATACTTTTCAAGTAATTTACTATAATATGAAAACGTACTGTGCCTATAAGAAGCACAGAAAAAGTTATGACAGTTGAAAATTAATAAACTGAAAAGTTATAGCATCAAATCTTTGTAAAAAACACAATTTTAGCAAAGGATTGCTCCCATTAGCAAAGGATAACTAACCCTGATAGCAGAAAAAAAAAAAAAAAAAAATACAGAAATAAACGTTTTTTTATCACAGTCAACTACAATCTCACAGCTCTGCTGTGAGTGATTACCTCCCTCAAAACAAGTTTTGAAGACCCCTGAGTTCTGTAGAGATGAACCGGATCATGCAGGGAAGACAATAAACTTCTGACTGAATTTTTTGATGCGTAGCAAAAGCACCAAAAAAGGCCCCTCCCCCTCACACATAACAGTGAGAGAGATCAGTAAACTGTCATAAATTAAATAAAACGACTGCCAAGTGGAAAAAAATAGTGCCCAAAACATTTTTTCACCCAGTACCTCAGAAAATTAAACGATTTTACATGCCAGCAAAAAACGTTTAACATTAATAAATTGAGTGTTATTAAAAAGCCTGTTGCTAGTCCCTGCAAATTAGGCTAAAGTTTTATGCATACAGTATAATTCCAGTGAAGTGCCATTCCCCAGAATACTGAAGTGTAAAATATACATACATGACAGCCTGATACCAGTTGCTGCTACTGCATTTAAGGCTGAGTTTACATTATATCGGTATGGCAGAATTTTCTCATCAATTCCATTGTCAGAAAATAATAAGCTGCTACATACCTCTTTGCAGATTAATCTGCCCGCTGTCCCCTGATCTGAAGTTTACCTCTCCTCAGATGGCCGAGAAACAGCAATATGATCTTAACTACTCCGGCTAAAATCATAGAAAAACTCAGGTAGATTCTTCTTCAAATTCTACCAGAGAAGGAATAACACACTCTGGTGCTATTATAAAATAACAAACTTTTGATTGAAGGTATGAAACTAAGTATAATCACCACAGTCCTCTCACACATCCTATCTATTCGTTGGGTGCAAGAGAATGACTGGTAATGGCAGTTAGGGGAGGAGCTATATAGCAGCTCTGCTGGGTGAATCCTCTTGCACTTCCTGTTGGGGAGGAGTTAATATCCCATAAGTAATGGATGATCCGTGGACTGGATACACTTAACAAGAGAAAGACTGTTTACATTTATTATCTATGTACTATTTTGTCTTCAGCAAGTAAAATGTATGTTCATTTGGATTGAGGTCAAGTGACTGACTTAGCCATTCAAAAATATGCCACTTCTTTGCCTTAAAAATCTCTTTAGCTGCTTTCGCAGAATGCTGTGGGTAATCGTCCATCCTATTAGGCATTTGGCAGATAGTATAGCCTTACACACATTAGATTTCATTCTGCAGCTTCTATTAGCAGTCACATCATCAATAAACACTAGTGACCCAGTTCCATTGGCAGCCATACATGCCCATGCCATAAATAATAACACTTTGCATAATTCTGGTATGGATTAATCTCAGTATCATCTGTCCAAAGAATATTGTTCCAGAACTGGGCAGGCTTTTTGGGTGTTTTTGTCAAGGTCTAACTGGGCCTTATTATTCTTGATGCTTACCAATGATTTGCACATTGTGGGAAAAACTCTGTATTTACTAACATGAAATCTTCTGTTGGTGGTAGACTGACAATGATACGCCTACCAACTGGAGTGTGTTCTTGGCTAGATGTTGTGAAGGGGTTTTTCTTCACCAAGTAAAGAATTTTGCGATCATCCACCACAGATCTCTTATGTGGTTGTTATTCAAACCTTTTAGTGTACCATATTGATTGTTATTGCTCTCTTTCTGGGTTTGTTTTATATTTTTCAGCCAAATGATGGCCTACTTTGCTTACATTCCAAATGCAAATTCCACATTTGCAATCAACTCTAGACCTTTTAACTGCTTAATTGGTAATGAAATAAGAAGGGAAGAGCTCACATCTGGCCATGAAACAGCTTCTCAGTCAATTGTCCAATTCATTTTGGTCCCTGAACAAGAAGGGGACTACATAAAAAAGTCCTGTCAATTCCAAAGCATATATCCAATTTGTAAATACCCTCAAATTCAGGGATGGAGCGGACTTCCACTGTCATTGACTGGTAGAATACATCTTTTTAAAATGATAGCTCTACCCAAGATACTCTACCCCTTACAAATGCTACCCTTGTTGCTAACTCATAAAGACATCAAAATACTTCAATCTGCATTGGGTCAATTCGTCTGGCAAGGTAAGAAACAAAGAATAAATAGAATGACTTTGGCTATGCCGTATGAGAAGGGAGGATTACGCCTTCCAAATATTGCCTGGTATAACTGGGCGACCCTCACCAAAATAGTACTGGACTGGCTGACGGGAAACGGACAATTTACGACCCTTACCTTAGAGTCTAGCATAATATACCCAATGCACCTAGCCTTCCTGCCGCACGCCAGGCTTAACTCTTTACCCTTAAAAATCCAACAACATATACTATTTAGAGACCCATTGAGAGCATGGGCCAAGCTGAGCAAGTTATGGAACATACAATTTACCGCTAGCAAATTCCTCCCAATCCAAGGCAATCTCTCCTTCTTGCCTGGATATACTACTGAAGTGTTTCGGACATGGCAGGAAAAGGGTCTTACCAAAATCGGGCAACTATTTAACCCCCTAACTCTTACGGTCCACTCCTTTCAAGATTTAAAAAACACATATTCGCTCCCAAACACACATAGATTTGCATACTTACAGTGTAGGCACTATGTCACACAATTAAAAACTGATGGTCTTCTACACACAGAAAACAACAACCTGACTGCACTATGCTCACTGGCTAAGCAGGGTTCCTACGAGCTGGCAAACACATATAACCTAGTACTCAGGCACTTTGACACCCTCACCACCCAAAAACTAGCATCAAAGTGGTCCAGATGTAGAAACATACAGATTGACGGCGAAGGGCTTCTAAACAGTTTAACAGAAGTAAATACCCTCAAATTACATTTATCAGATTATTACAATTCCACCCCCCCCCCCCCAACTGCTAAAATAACTATAACCTTATCAGTGTCTAAATGGTTATGAACCTAACTGTAATTCAATAATTTAGTTACACTTAATTTCATAAAGCATGTAATTTTAACACACTAGCGACACCCTAACTCTTTGAGGGGGGTTAAACACATAGCTAAATTAACGATCAGTAGCCACAAAGCTGGTCCCAAGCAAAAACTGCCATAGACCCAATCAGCAACGCTAGTCATGGGATCCAGATGTTTTTAAGTTTGTTTTTCCATACATATATCCTATAGGACTTAATGCAAAAGTGTTTAAAGCTAATTACAAATAACTCAATAATAATTAAACATGTTACCTGAGAAATACATTCTCCAAGTGGAAGACTTCTGTCTTTGCTCTTTCGTTTACTCATGATGTTTGGTTTCCACCTTCTCCTAAACAGAAATAGAAACGTGATTATTAAAATTCTCATTTAAAGGGAATTTTAATAATTATGCTATTAAAAGTAAAATGTTTATACAATACAGTGATACATAAGCTACATCTCAAAATAGTTACAGGTATAAATAACTTTTAGTCCTTTTTGACAGTTGCGTATTTGCTATAGTTGGCTACACCCCTACACACACACAAACAGTGTGCAGGTTAGAATTAGATATTGCAGATTATTAATACACCCTCAATAGTTTTGCATTCTATAATATATATATATATATATATATATATATATATATATATATATATATATACACATACACACACATAAACATACATAAACATACATTACATATATATATATATATAAAAAATTTTTTTATTTTTTTTAAAGTAAACACCACAAGGTATTGAACTAGGCCCATGTATTTGCTTCCAGTTGAAGACCATCGCTTGCAGTTGGCCGTAGTATGGCAAATGTAATTACATATTGATTATAATAATAATAAAAAAAAACTTTTTCATAAACTTTGGGTACCCTCACAGAAATGATTTACACTCAGCATGTAAATTCATAGAACTAAATTGGATTGTTATCAGTGATTTGGAACTGGATATGTTCTAAATTAGTTTACGATACATAGACTAGGTTTTGATGCGTATGTTCTATACGGATATCGAAAAGCTTTTCTCATTGCCTAGTTGTAGCTAACTCTACAACATTTCTGTTCACCTCTTTTTCTAATTTGTATGGGGAACAAAACTGGGGAAATGATTGCAATATTTCAGGCTCAAATATTTCTGTGATATTTGTCATTTCTGTTTTTTTCAAATAATAGATGGTTACAAGTTTTATGAAACACAGATCGTTACCAGGTGCAGATGCTTTATAGAGTATGTAAGAATTGCCATGTGCATCAAAGACTGCAATCTTTTTATAACAGATTGTGTTATTCCTTGTGGCAATGTATAGCTTTTTCAAGAGATTCAAAAAGCCTACTCCACCCATGTATGTATTGTAACCAATAATGTCAACTTTATTTTGTAGTTGAATCTGCATGCAGAAGCTTTCTTGGTACCCTTATTATGTGTGGTTGACAACATTAACAGCTTATAGATAGCTTGAACAATCCAGCTAGAACTAATTGATTTTGCAGGAGGCTGAACCATATAATTTTTGCATGATGCATGGAAACCATACCCTGAATGTGTTGAACTGAGCTACTAGAAACACTAGATCCTGTATGAGATGAAGATGACTTTTCTGAAAATTTATGAAACAACCATGATCCTGAAGAAATTGAAGAAAAATAGCTCTTAAGAAGTGCCTGATCCCTTGTTCTTGTTATCAGAAGGATATTGTCCAAATAACGGATCACTAACAAGCCCCTGAGGCATATTTTTGCTATCAGAGGAACAAGAACATCCTTTGTGAAGACCCGAGGATGCTGAATAGCACATTTGAAAACAGGAAGCGATGGTCTCCAACTGTAAGCCTTAAATAAATTCTGTGTAACTGTGATTGCAAAATGGAAAACACGTATATATTTTAAGTCAACAGAAAGGAGAAATGCCCCTAGCGGCATTAGGTTGATGACTGAAATTAAGGATTCCATTCTGAAGCATAAATATATTCAGCTTTTGAAGATCCAGAACTGGTCTCCAAGAGTCATTCTTTTTTCTTACAAGAAAAAAAAGGGAGAGTAAAATCCCTGATTGCTAAGGACCTTGTTGACAAACTGATAAATTGAGGGCTCTCTCAGGAGTAGCGATGTCCCCAAGTGAGGAAGAGAAGGCTTCACCTTGAAGTGTAGAAAATATCCATTGTGAAGTATATTAAGGACCCAGGAATCCAAAATACTTGATGCCCAAACCTCCCTGAAACTAAAGAGCCTGCCACCCCCCCACCAGAAAATGAGTTTGGACAGGCAAACTATTATTGCTTCTTTAACTATTGGGTTGGAAAGTGCAAAATAGATCCCATGGCCTTTACCTTTGGCTCTGTTTTGTAATCCTTAAAATTAAAGGGATCCTTCCTAGAAGAGGATTAAAAATTTTGGTATTGAGATTGCCGTCTATGAGCAAATGAAGGATTTTTAGGATACCTAATAGCTTGCAGAAGAAAAGGACTATTATCTCCAGTTTGTAGATTTGATTCTCCAGTTACTTACCAAACAGCATATTCCCTTCAAAGGGCAAACTGAGGAGATTAACCTTTGAGCCAGCATCTGCCTCCTAGTGACCTAGCTATAAAGCTCTTCTTGTAAGATTAGCTGTAGACATAGACTGATTATATAAAGCTCTATGGGCTGGTGAAATTCGATAAGAATGCTTGCCAGCCCTTCTATTTCCCTGGTGGAATTCTATAAAGCCACTTTACCATGAAAACAGGGTCTCGCTAAGGGGCGTATACTACATTTTCGTATAGGAAGGAGATGCATACATTACAAAAAGTGCACAATTAAAATTCATTATGTAAAAATCATAGAATACAAATAATTGAACCATTCACATAACAATAGGCAGGAAAAAAAATAGTATCGTTAAGGTGGATAAAAAATTGTAAAATTTTTTTTTTTTATCAAAAATGTAAAATTAGTATTTTAATTACACAGGAATCAATTGTATCAAATATGCACAATGTAAACTGTAATTTAATTACACTGGATGTGCAAAAAAAACCCCAGACATTTGTACAGATACTAGTATCACTACCAATACCAAGTACTTGCACCAGTACTTGTACTCGTGCAAATGCTCTGATACTTAAACCGAAACCACCATATCTTACCCATATGCCATCTTGTGGCAATTTTTAAACTTTTTGTTCCCATTTCATTTTAAGCTGGAGTGGAGACTTAACTAAAAATTGTTCACTTCTGCAAATAAAAAATTCTGTTATTTGTATTACTGTACGTCTGAGATCAATGCTCCAAAAGATGCTACTATACAGCTTGAAGTCTACCTAGGAGAGATCACTGTACCTCATTTAGACAAACCCCTGAAGTACTGGGCAGATAATAAACAGATGTAATGGCCCAAAAATATCTTTCTGCCCAGTGCAGTAGTGTGGAAAGGGAAAGACTGTTCAGTTTAGCGTCAAACGTCCTTACTGATAGCAGAAACAGACTTATAGCTGAACATGCAGAGATGCTTCTGTTCCTTAAAAAGAACTTGCTACTAACTTTTGAAACATGTATTCTAATTGCTAGATTGTCTATTATACTGCTAGTTCTCATCTTGCACAATTATGCTCAAAACATACTGTACTCTGAGGAACACCCGTAGCTTATATAATTGCAGGAAGAGTGTTCATAGGACAAATTAAGTTAATTCCTATAAAATCTCATCCTACAATAATAGGACTAGA
>NC_069499.1:390181219-390278719 GCF_027579735.1 Bombina bombina
GTGCATGCTGAAGGCAGCCATCAAACAGAACACCTGTGACGTCTCTTCCGAATAAGATGGCAGCCCCCACAAGGAACTCGCTAACCTCAGCACCACACCATTGTTGCAATGGACAAAGATCTAGAGTGGTGCATTAAAGGTAAGTAATGTGAGGATTCCCTTCACAAGAGGTTTAAGCAAAGCAGTCGAAAAAAGATGCAAAATCAAGTACTCTGTGGAGGGGATATTCTAGTAATGTCCACCCACCAACATTAAAATATCTGTTTGCCATTTTTAAATTAAAACTAGCCAAATCTATGACTCAAAATATATAGGTAGGAAAAGCAGCTATAATTTGCCCGCTATCTAGTACTACAGGGAATTTACAGTCCCACTGGGCTGTAAAGTAATTAAAAAAATAAAAGACAGCTTTTCATGAGATGATCTGGGGAGCAGAAAATTATTATTATCAGTCATTTGTAAAGCGCCAACAGATTCCACAGCTTTATAAACATAGGCATGGTATGCAAGGTAACATTTATAGGGATCATGTGGGTAGAGGGCCCTGCTGAGTGTTGCACTGTTATAGTCAGCTCTTATAAATGTGAGCTGGGCTCATAGGCTTCAAGGGCATAAAGGAGGAAAGAAACTTGGGTTAGGAAAGGTTAGTGTAGGTTGTATGCATCCCTGAACAGTAGAGTGTTTAGGGAGCACTTGAAACTTCCAAAACGAGGAGAGAGTCTTGTGGAGTGAGGCAGCGTTTAACACAAGATAGGGGCCAATCTGTAGAAGGGAATGTGAGGAGGTGACAAGAAAACAATTTATGCTTACCTGATAAATTTCTCTTGTAGTGTATCCAGTCCACGGATCATCCATTACTTATGGGATATTCTCCTTCACAACAGGAAGTTGCAAGAGGATCACCCAAGCAGAGCTGCTATATAGCTCCTCCCCTCACATGTCATATCCAGTCATTCGACCGAAACAAGACAAGAAAGGAGAAACCATAGGGTGCAGTGGTGACTGTAGTTTAATTAAAATTTTGACCTGCCTTAAAAGGACAGGGCGGGCCGTGGACTGGATACACTACAAGAGAAATAAATTTATCAGGTAAGCATAAATTATGTTTTCTCTTGTTAAGTGTATCCAGTCCACGGATCATCCATTACTTATGGGATACCAATACCAAAGCTAAAGTACACGGATGATGGGAGGGACAAGGCAGGTACTTAAACGGAAGTGACCACTGCCTGTAAAAAAAAAAAACCCTTTCTCCCAAAAATAGCCTCCGAAGAAGCAAAGTATCAAATTTGTTAAATTTGAAAAAGTATGAGGCGCAGACCAAGACTCCGTCTCGTAAATCTGTTCAACAGAAGCCTCCTTCTAAAAAGGCCCAAGTGAAAACCACAGCTCTAGTAGAATGAGCTGTAATCCCTTCAGAAGGCTGCTGTCCAGCAGTCTCATAAGCTAAATGAATTATGCTTTTTAACCAAAAAAACAGAGGTTGCTGAATTCTTTTGACCTCTCCTCTGTCCAGAATAGACAACAAACAAGGTGAATGTTTGATGAAAATCTGTAGTAGCTTGTAAGTAAAACTTTAAAGCACGAGTCATGTCCAAATTGTGTAATAGACGTTCCTTCTTTGAAGAAGGATTAGGATACAAGAACGGAACAACAATCTCTTGAGTGATATTCTTGTTAGATACCACCTTAGGTAAAAACCCAGGTTGGTACGCAGGACTACCTTATCCGTACGGAGGACCAGATAAGGAGAATCACATTGTAACGCAGATAACTCGGAGACTCTACGAGCCGAGGAAATAGCTACCAAGAAGGAAATTTCCAAGATAAAAGTTTGATATCTATGGAATGAAAAGGTTCAAACGGAACTCCTTGAAGAACCTTAAGAACCAGGTTTAAGCTCCATGGCAGAGCGACAGTTTTAAACACAGGCTTGGTTCTAACCAAAGCCTGACCAAAAGCCTGAACCTGCCAGAATACCTGCCAGACGCTTGAGCAAAAGAATAGACAGTAGAAATCTGTCCTTTTAAGGAACTAGCTGACAACCCTTTCTCAAAATCATCTTGGAGAAAAGATAATATCCTGGGAATCCAGACTTTACTCCATGAGTAACCCTTGGATTCATAATAATAAGATATTTACACCATATCTATGTTAATTTTTCCTAGAGACAGGTTTTCATGCCTGTATTAAGGTATCAATGACTGACTCTGAGAAGCCATGCTTTGATAACATCAAACGTTCAGTCTCCAGGCAGTCCAAATCAGATTAGTTATATTTAGATGGATGAAAGGACCCTGAGGTAGAGGGTCCTGTCTCAGAAGCAGAGACCGTGGTGGAAAGGATGACATGTCCACCAGATCTGCATACCAGGTCCTGCGTGGCCACGCAGGCGCTGTCAAAAAAACGCCAAGCACCCTCCTGCTTGATCTTGTGCAAATACCTCCGGAGGGAATTCCCACTCCCCCGGATGAGAAGTCTGACGACTTAGAAAATCCGTCTCCCAGTTCTCAACACCTGGGATATGTATAGCTGATAGACAAGAGTGAGTCTCTGTCCAGTGAATTATTTTAAGACTTCTAACATCGCTAGGGAACTTTGTTCCCCCTTGATGGATGATGAAAGCCACAGTCGTGATATTGTCTGACTGAAATATGATGTACCTCAGAGTTGCTAACTGAGGCCAAGTCTGAAGAGCATGGAATATCGCTCCCAGTTCCAGAATATTCATTAGAAGGAGAGTCTCCTCCTGAGTCCACTATCCCTGAGCCTTCAGAGAGTTCCAGACTGTATCCCAACCTAAAAGGCTGGCATCTGTTGTAACAATAGTCCCATCTGACCTGCGGAAGGTCATACCCTTGGACAGATGGACCCGAGATAGTCACCAGAGAAGAGAATCTCTGATCTCTTGGTCCAGATTTAACAGGAGAACAAATCCGTGTAATCCCCGTTCCTCTGACTGAGCATGCATAGTTGCAGTGGTCTGAAATGTAGGCGTGCAAACGATACTATGTCCCTTGCCGCTACCATTAAGCCGATTACATTCATGTACTGAGCCACCAAAGGGCGCGGATGGAATGAAGAACACGGCAGTAATTTAGAAACTTTGACAACCTGGACTCCGTCAGGTAAATTTTCATTTCTACAAAATCTATCAGAATCCTTAGGAGGGAAACCCTTGAGATTGGGGATAGAGAACTCTTTCCTTGTTCACTTTCCACCCATGCGATCTCAGAAATGCCAGTACTACGTCCGTATGAGACTTGGCAACTTGGATGTTTGACGCCTGTATCAGGATGTCGTCTAAATAAGGGCCCATATTTATGCCCCACGGCCTAAGGACCGCCAAAGCGACCCCAGAACCTCCATAAAGATTCTTGGGACTGTAGTTAACCCAAAGGAAAGAGCTACAAACTGGTAATGCCTGTCTAGAAAGACAATCTTGAAAAACAATGGTGATCTTTATGCATCGTAATGTTGGGATAAGCATCCTTCAAATCCATTGTAGTCCTCTATTGACTCTCCTGGATCATAGTTAAGATGGTATGAATAGTTTCCAACTTAAATGATGGAATTCTAAGGAATTTGACTAAGATCTTTAGATCCAAAATAGATCTGTGGGAACCACAAACAGATCTGAGTAAAAATTCTATCCTTGTTCCTCCCCTGGAACTGGATGGTTCTCGTACACAGTGTAAGAATGCCTCTTTCATTATTTGGTTTGCAGATAATTGTGAAAGGTGAAATCTCCCCTTATTTTGGGGGGAAAAGCTTTGAAATCCAGAAGATATCTCTGGGATATAATTTCCAATGCCCAGGGAATCCGGGGCGAAAAATGAAAGTCTGCCCCCTACAGGATCCGTTACCGGATAGGGAGCCGTTCTACATGCTGTCTTAGAGGCAGCAGCAGGCTCCTTGGCCTGCTTATCTTTGTTCCAGGTCCGGTTGTCACCAGACCGTCTTGGACTGAGCAAAAGTTCCCTCTTGATTTGCCTTAGAGGAAATTGATGCCACGCCTGCCTTGAAGTTTCGATAGACTTTCTGGCCCTTGATTTGGACCTGTCCTGAGGAAGGGCATTACCTTTTCCTCCAGTGATATTAGCAATAATCTCCTTCAAACCAGGGCCGAATAGGGTCTGCCCCTTGAAGGGAAGTTAAGTAGCTTATTTAGTAAAGTCACGACAGCTGACCATAATATAAGCCATAGCGCTGTGCGCGCCAGCATAGTAAAAACAAAATTCTTAGCTGTTAGTTTAGTCAAAAAAAACAAGGCATCAGAAACAAAGGAATTGGCTAGCTTAAGTGCTCTAAGCTTGTCAAGTATTCATCCAATGGAGTCGCTACCTGTAAAGCCTCATCCAGAGACTCAAACCAGAACGCCGCAGCAGCAGTGACAAAAGCAATGCATGCAAGGGGCTGCAGGATAAAACCTTGTTGAATAAACATTTTCCTAAGGTAACCCTCTAATTTTTTATCCATTGGATCTAAAAAAGCACAACTGTCCTCGACAGGGAAGTGGTACGCTAGCTAGAGTAGAACTCTTCTCTCCACCTTAGGAACTGTCTGCCAAAAGTCCCGTGTGGTGGCAACTATTAGAAACATTTTTCTAAAAATAGGAGGGGAAGAGAACGGCACACCTGGTCTATCCCATTCCTAATTAATAATTTTAGTAGACCTCTTTAGGTATTGGAAAAACATCAGTACACACCGGCACTGCATAGTATTTATCCAGTCTACACAATTTCTCTGGCACTGCGATTGTACACAGTCAATCAGAGCAACTAAAACCTCCCTGAGCAACAAGTGGAGGTTCTCAAGCATAAATTTTAAATGTAGAAATATCAGAATCGGGTTAAATCATCTTCCCCGAGTCAAAAATATCACCCACAGACCGAAGCTCCCCAGCTTCTGCATATTATGAGACAGTATCAGACATGGTTCTTAAAGCGTCTGTATGCTCTGTAACTACCCCCAGGGCTATCTGACTTTCCTTTAATTTCAGGAAGTCTGACTAATACCGCTGCCAGTGTATTATTCACAACCATTGCCATGTCTTGTAAAATAAACGCTATGGGCGCCCTTTATATACTTGGCGCCATTTGAGCGTGAGTCCCTGAAGCGGGAGTCGAAGGATCTGACACGTGGGGAGAGTTAGTCGGCATAACTTCCCCCTCGACAGAATCCTCTGGTAAAATAAACGCTATGGGCGCCCTTGATGTACTTGGCGCCATTTGAGCGTGAGTCCCTAAAGCGGGAGTCAAAAGGTCTGACACGTGGGGAGAGTTAGTCGGCATAACTTCCCCCTTGACAGAATCCTCTGGTGATAATGTTTTTAAAGACAAAAAATGATCTTTATAGTTTAACATGAAATCAGTACATCTGGTACACATTCTAAGATGGGGTTCCACCATGGCTTTTAAACATAATGAACACAGAGCTTCCTCTATGTCAGACATGTTAGAACAGACTAATAATGAGACTAGTAAGCTTGGAAAACACTTTAAATCAGGTTAACAAGCAAATATAAAAAACGTTACTGTGCCTTTAAGAGAAACAAATTTTGTCAAAATTTGAAAAACAGTGAAAAAAGGCAGTAAATCAAACGAAATTTTTACAGTATATGTAATAAGGTAACAGAGCATTGCACCCACTTGCAAATGGATGATTAACCCCTTAATGCAAAAAAACAGATCAAAAAACGACATAGACGTTTTTAAACAGATACAACAAAACTGCCACAGCAGAGCTGTGGATTACCTTCCCTATAAACGATTTTGGAAGTCTTTTTAGCCCTTTAGAGATGTCCTGTAGTAATCATGGGACTGCTGAGGGAATCTGGATGATTCATTTTGTAATTTTAACTGCGCAAAAAAGCGCTAAATTAGGCCCCTCCCACTCATATTACAACAGTGAGAAGCCTCAGTTAACTGTTTCAATGCAGAATTTAAGCCAGCCATGTGGAAAAATTAAGACCCCAATAAGTTTTATCACCAAACATATGTCAAAAAACGATTAAACATGCCAGCAAACGTTTTAAAACACATTTTTATAAGAGTATGTATCTCTATTAATCAGCCTGATACCAGTCGCTTTCACTGCATTTAAGGCTATACTAACATTACAGTTTTATCACCAATGTACGTTAAAAAACGATTAAACATGCCAGCAAACGTTTTAAAACACATTTTTATGAGAGTATGTATCTCTATTAATAAGCCTTATACCAGTCGCTATCACTGCATTAAAGGCTTTACTTACATTACTTCGGTATCAGCAGTATTTTCTTAGTCAATTCCATTCCTTAGAAAAATATTTTACTGCACATACCTTATTTGCAGGAAAAACTGCACGCCATTCCCCCTCTGAAGTACCTCACTCCTCAGAATGTGTGAGAACAGCAAATGGATCTTAGTTCCTTCTGCTAAGATCATAGAAAAACGCAGGCAGATTCTTCTTCCAAATACTGCCTGAGATAAACAGCACACTCCGGTGCCATTTAAAAATAACAAACTTTTGATTGAAGAAATAATTAAGTATAAAACACCACACACTCCTCTCACGACCTCCATCTTGTTTGAGGCTTGCAAGAGAATGACTGGATATGACATGTGAGGGGAGGAGCTATATAGCAGCTCTGCTTGGGTGATCCTCTTGCAACTTCCTGTTGGGAAGGAGAATATCCCATAAGTAATGGATGATCCGTGGACTGGATACACTTAACAAGAGAAATTAAGAGAGGAGGTCGTCAAAAACAGAGCGAAGGTGACAGAAGGGATATTTTCTGGAGACCAGGTCTGAAATACAGGGGGGAGCAGTGCAGTTGAGGGCCTTGTATGTCAGAGACCAAATTTTATGTTTAATTCTGGAGGCAAGAGGAAGCCAGTGAAGGGATTGGCAGAGAGGTCCAGCAGATGAAGAGCGACGTGTAAGGAAGATTAGCCTGGCAGAGGCATTCATTATGTATTGTAAAGGAGCTAGACAGCAGCTGGGGAGACCAGAGAGGATGGCGCTGCAGTAGTCGAGGTGGGAAAGGATGAGAAAGTGGATTCAAATCTTAGTTGTGTCTTGTGTAAGGAAATGTCTAATTTTAGCGATGTTATTAAGGTGGAAGTGGCAGGAATTGTCAAAGACTGAATGTGAGGAGTGAAAGAAAGATCCGAGTCAAGTGTGACACACCAAGACATTGGGCGTGTGGAGTAGGGGTAATGATGGTGTTATCGACAGTTATAGAAAAATGGGGGGGGGGGGGGGAGATTTTGGAAGAAGGGGAGGAAAATTAGGCTAATTTTTGGAGAGATTTAGCTTAAGGTCAGTGGCGTATTTAGGTTTTGTGCTGCCCTAGGCACTCAAAATTCTGCTGTCCCCCCCTCAAAGGTTTTAGGCTTTTTACCACTAAATAATTTTTTGGGTCAGTGTGTAAAATGTTTTTGTTTTGTTTTTTCATAACAATTCAAGAGAAAATGGGCTAGCAAAATACTTGCATACAGGTGGGTTAAATTGCATGCATCTCATACCATTTTCTCCCTGAGATAAGGGAGAGAAAAGAAGAGGGGGGAAAGGGAGGGAAAGGAAAGCAGAAAGGGAGGGAGAGAAAAGTGGTGAGAGAAAGAAAAGTGGTGAGAGAAAGAAAGGAGTGAAAAAAGGGAGCAAGGGAGGGGAGTTGAGAGAAAAAAGGGAGGGAGGGAAAGAAAGGAGGGAGTAAGGGAAAGAAGTGAGCGAGGAATGGAGGGAAAGAAAAAACAGAATTTATGCTTACCTGATAAATTACTTTCTCTTGTGGTGTATCCAGTCCACGGATTCATCCTTTACTTGTGGGATATTCTCCTTCCTAACAGGAAGTGGCAAAGAGAGCACACAGCAGAGCTGTCCATATAGCTCCCCCTCTAGCTCCACCCCCCAGTCATTCGACCGAAGGTTAGGAAGAAAAAGGAGAAACCATAGGGTGCAGTGGTGACTGTAGTTTAAAAATAAAAACCACCTGTCTTAAAATGACAGGGCGGGCCGTGGACTGGATACACCACAAGAGAAAGTAATTTATCAGGTAAGCATAAATTCTGTTTTCTCTTGCAAGGTGTATCCAGTCCACGGATTCATCCTTTACTTGTGGGATACCAATACCAAAGCTTTAGGACACGGATGAAGGGAGGGAACAAGACAGGTACCTTAAATGGAAGGCACCACTGCTTGCAAAACCTTTCTCCCAAAAACAGCCCCCGAAGAAGCAAAAGTATCGAATTTATAAAATTTGGAAAAAGTATGCAGCGAAGACCAAGTCGCTGCCTTACAAATCTGTTCAACAGAAGCCTCATTTTTAAAAGCCCATGTGGAAGCCACTGCTCTGGTAGAATGAGCAGTAATTGTTTCAGGAGGCTGCTGGCCAGCAGTCTCATAGGCCAAACGGATGATGCTTTTCAGCCAAAAGGAAAGAGGTAGCGGTCGCCTTCTGACCTCTCCTCTTACCGGAATAGATAACAAACAAAGAAGATGTTTGTCTGAAATCCTTAGTTGCTTGTAAATAGAACTTCAAAGCACGAACCACATCAAGATTGTGTAACAGACGTTCCTTCTTCGACGAAGGATTAGGACACAGAGAAGGAACAACAATTTCCTGGTTAATATTCCTATTAGACACAACCTTAGGAAGAAAACCGGGTTTGGTACGTAAAACTACCTTATCTGCATGGAACACCAGGTAAGGTGAATCACACTGTAAAGCAGATAACTCTGAAACTCTTCGAGCAGAAGAGATAGCTACCAAAAACAAAAAACTTTCCAAGATAAAAGCTTAATATCTATGGAATGTAAAGGTTCAAACGGAATCCCTTGCAAAACTGAAAGAACCCATAGCGGAGCCACAGGTCTATAAACAGGCTTGATTCTGACTAAAGCCTGACTAAACGTTTGAACGTCTGGTACCTCTGCCAGACGTTTGTGAAAAAGAATAGACAAAGCAGATATCTGTCCCTTTAAGGAACTAGCTGATAATCCTTTCTCCAATCCATCTTGGAGGAAGGACAAAATCCTGGGAATCCTAACATTACTCCATGTAATGTACCCTAATGTACCCTTGGATTCGCACCAAAAAAGGTATTTTCGCCAAATCTTATGGTAGATTTTCCTGGTGACAGGCTTTCTAGCCTGAATCAGGGTATCAATAACCGACTCAGAGAAACCACGCTTTGATAGAATTAGGCGGTCAATCGCCAAGCAGTCAGTCGCAGAGAAATTAGATTTGGATGTTTGAAGGGACCCTGTATTAGAAGGTCCTGCCGTTTATCGGGAGAAGAGCTTCTTCCCGAGACCATAAGCCCTGAGCTTTCAGGGAGTCCCAGACTGAATCCCAGCCCAACAGACTGGCGTCGGTCGTTACGATGATCCACTCTGGTCTGCGGAAACACATTCCCTGAGACAGGTGATCCAGAGACAACCACCAGAGAAGAGAATCTCTGGTCCCCTGGTCCAACTGTATTTGAGGAGACAAATCTGCATAATCCCCATTCCACTGTCTGAGCATGCATAGTTGCAGTGGTCTGAGATGTATCCGTGCAAAAGGGACTAGGTCCATTGCCGCTACCATTAATCCGATTGTCTCCATGCACTGAACTACAGATGGCCGAGGAATGGAATGAAGAGCTCGGCAAGTAGTTAAGAGTTTTAACTTTCTGACCTCCGTCAGAAATATTTTCATTACTACCGAGTCTATAAGTGTTCCTAGGAAGGGAACTCTTGTGAGGGGGGAGAGAGAACTCTTTTTGATGTTCACCTTCCACCCGTGAGACCTCAGAAAGGCCACTACAATTTCCTAGTGAGACTTGGCTCTTTGGAAAGTCGACGCCTGAATTAAGATGTCGTCTAGATAAGGCGCCACTGCTATGCCCCGCGGTCTTAGAACCGCCAGGAGGGACCCTAGCACCTTTGTGAAAATTCTGGGAGCAGTGGCCAACCCGAAAGGGAGAGCCACAAACTGATAATGCTTGTCCAGAAAGGCGAACCTGAGAAACTGGTGATGATCTTTGTGGATAGGAATGTGTAGATACGCATCCTTTAGATCCACGGTAGTCATATATTGACCCTCCTGGATCATTGGTAAGATTGTCCGAATGGTCTCCATCTTGAAGGATGGAACTCTTAGGAATTTGTTTAGAATTTTGAGATCCAGGATTGGTCTGAAAGTTCCTTCTTTTTTGGGAACCACAAACAGGTTTGAGTAAAACCCCAGCCCTTGTTCCGCAATTGGAACTGGGTGGATCACTCCCATTGTATGTAGGTCTTCTACACAGCGTAAGAACGCCTCTTTCTTTGTCGTGTCTGTAGACAGACTAGAAATATGGAACCTTCCCCTTGGAGGGGACTCCTTGAATTCTAGAAGATATCCCTGGGATACAATCTCTAAGGCCCAGGGATCGTGTACGTCTCTTGCTCAGGCCTGAGCGAAGAGAGAGAGTCTGCCCCCTACTAGATCCGGTCCCGGATCTGGGGCTACCCCATCATGCTGTCTTGGAGGCAGCTGCAGGCTTCTTGGCCTGTTTACCCTTGTTCCAGCCCTGGTAAGGTTTCCAGGCTGTCCTGGGTTGTGAAGTATTACCCTCTTGCTTTGCAGCAGGGGAGGATGAAGCGAGACTGCTCCTGAAATTCCGAAAGGAACGAAAATGATTTTGTTTGTTCTTCGTCTTGGAGGACTTGTCCTGGGGGAGAGCATGGCCTTTTCCCCCAGTGATTTCTGAAATAATCTCTTTCAATTCAGGCCCAAAGAGGGTCTTTCCTTTGAAAGGTATGTTCAATAGTTTGGATTTTGATGACACATTGGCCGACCAGGACTTAAGCCACAACGCCCTGCGCGCTAAAATGGCGAAACCTGAATTTTTTGCTGCTAACTTAGCTAGTTGGAAAGCGGCATCTGTGATAAAAGAATTAGCCAGCTTAAGAGCCTTAATTCTGTCCATAATGTCCTCATATGAGGTCTCCGTCTGGAGCGCATCTTCCAGCGCCTCGAACCAGAAAGCAGCTGCAATAGTTACAGGAAAAATGCATGCTATAGGTTGTATATAGAGCAAATGATTTTAGGTTAATTTAGTCCTACATTTGTTGTACTGTTATCCAATGTCTTACTTCTAATGTTTTGTTAACTGACATGTGATGTTCAATCCTTATCAATACTTGCTATTATTCTAAAATGTATAGCTGTCTTATGCCATAGTTTTAACATATTCCAAATTTTATTGTCTGTTTACTTAACATCTCACCCTGACCAGACCAGAATCTAACTTTCCAATTGGCCGTTCAAATTGTCTGATTAGAAATCAACTAAATTTAGTGTACACAGCTGACTGCCCTGCCTGCATATATTTCACACTAGTTTGGGAGGTGCATTGCACAGGGGTGCATTGCCTTGGCAGTGTACATTGTAACAATAGAATATGTTTAGATTTTCAAAGTGAACATTTTATAAGTGAGGCATTAACAATAGAATTATACAAGAATTAAGTGAACATTTTAGAAGTGAGGCATTAACATTAGAATTATACAAGAATTGAACAAGGATTGGGCAAGGGGCAAGACACTAGGCAAGTACTTTTGTAATATGTTTTATGTACCTCATTGTTTCCTTATGCAACTGCTACTGTAATACTGTGTCTTATGTGATTAATTGGTTCCCACTTTTGTAAAAACGCTCAATATATTCACATTCCTTTTTGCTGCCTCTTGTCTCTAACAAAATACAGTATTCAATTACTCCTTCTCCCTCTCCATCTGCACTGTTAATTAGCCCATCTCTCTTAAACTCACCTTACTTTTGTACTCATGAACTTTACCTATTCCTAAACACTCTCTCTCCCCCTTGCACATCGTCTCAAAAACAGTCTCATTACTGCAAATCTGTATCTCATCTCATGGCACTCTCTCTCTTGCTTTTACTAACTGCTGGTGACATCTCCCCTAATCCTGGTCCCCAACAACTGCCTAGCCGTGCACATCCATGTGTACCGTCCCATAGATTCAGATAACAAAACTCTGCCAGCCTTACTCACATTCCTCTTGCATCAAAAGCCACTATTCCTTTCACTTGTGCACTTTGTAACTCTTGCTCTGTTTGTAACAAGCTCACTTCTATACAAGACCTCTTTATCTCTCGCTGCCCTAACAGAAACCTGGCTCTCTGTCCTAGACACAGCACCCACTGCTGCTCTGTCACATGGGGGTCTCAACTTCAGCCACACTTCTTGGTCTGGAAATAGACAAGGAGGTGGTGTAGGTATTTTACTTTCCTCTCATTGCACCTTTCAACAAATACATCCCATCTCTTCCCTCACATTTTCCTCATTCGAAACCCACATGATTCGCTTATTCTCTCTATACGTGTTGCAGTCATATACCGACCCCCTGGCTTCTCAACTCAATTTCTAGATCACTTGGCTGTCTGGCTACCTTATTTCCTTTCTTCAGACACCCCTGCCCTCATTCTTGGCGACTTCAACATCCCTCTTCACAATCCCACTGCCTCATCTGCAAAACAACTTCTGCAGCTCACTTCCTCTTTCGGTTTGTCACAATGGACTGATTCTCCCATTCACACAGTCACTCCCTTGACCTGATCTTTAGCTCTCGATACACTCTCTCAAACTTCCCAAACTCCTCCTTTCTGACCACCATCTCCTTGCTTGCAACATATCATTTCTTCTTCTACTCCTCACACCAAACTTCACAGAAGCATTATGTCAGTAGATCAGCACTTGCTAATTCCCTCAAACCTCTCCTCTCATCCTTCTCCAGTCCTCCTTTTCCTGCCCTGACCAATTTATCTGCCACTATAATTCCACCCTTACATCCGTCCTTGACAATCTGACCCCTCTTACTATAGCTTGGAAATCACACACTCATCCTCAGCCTTGGCATACTCCTCTGACATGGTACCTACGCAGATGTTCCCGTACTGCTGACCGGCACTGGAGAAAATCTCGGAGTTCCGCTGATTTTCTTTATTAAAAAAATAATCCTTAACTCCTACTATTCTGCCCTTAATCTCCATAAGCAACACTACTTAACTACTCTTACCTTTCTTCAAACCCAAAACGTTTGTTCTCCACTTTTAAAAAACTCTTCTCCGCCCTCCCCCACCTCCTAATACAACTTCTCTGTCAGCTCAAGACTTTGCCAGCCACTTCATTTACAAAATCGACTCCATCAGAAACGAAATCGGCTCTCAACATAATTCCATTCTCTCACCCCCTCAAATGCTCTCCATCAACCACAACCCATAAAACCTTAAACTTAGCTCATTCTCCCCTGTTACTGAGGAAGAAGTTTTGGCACTTATACTGCGCTCTCACCTCACTACCTGTCCCCTTGACCCTATCCCCTCACAGCTACTCCCCCCCTCTCTGCTACCATTACCCCTATACTCACACACATTTTCAACCTCTCTCTCAGTACCGGTATATTTCCCTCATCTCTGAAACATGCACTGGTCACACCTATCCTCAAAAAACCTTCCCTTGATCCTACCTCCCCATCCAACTACCGCCCTATTTCCCTCCTCTCTCTTGCCTCAAAGCTTCTTGAAAAACTAGTATATACACGCCTATCCGATTTACTTACATTAAACTCACCCCTTGACCCACTGCAATCTGGATTTCGTCCCCATCACTCCACAGAGACAGCAATTGTTAAGGTTACCAAAGACCTACTTACAGCAAAATCAAAAGGCCACTTTTCTCTGCTTATACTCCTTGTTCTGTTCGCAGCCTTTGACACTGTTGACCACCCTCTTTTGCTCCAAACCCTCCAATCCTTTGGCATCTGTGACACAGTCCTCTCGTGGCTCTCTTCCTACCTGTCAAACTGTACCTTTTTAGTGTAGCCTTCTCTGGGGCCTCTTCTGCCCCGTCACCAATTTCTGTCGGAGTACCGCAAGGCTCAATCCCCTTCTCAATCTACACGTCATCACTAGGTTCCCTAATAAAGTCCCACGGTTTCCAATATCATTTGTATGCCAACGACACCCATATCTACTTCTCTGCACCAGACCGATCTCCTTCCTTGCTAACCCGTGTCACTAACCGTCTTTCTCACATCTCTTCCTGGATGTCCTCTCACTACCTCAAGCTAAATCTCTCCAAAACTGAGCTCCTTATTTTTCCCCCTTCTTCCAAAATCCCCAACCCCAATCTCTCTATAACTGTCGACAACTCCATCATTACCTCTACCCCGCATGCCTGATGTCTCGGGGTTACATTTGACTCAGATCTTTCTTTCACTCCTCACATTCAGTCCTTGGCTAAAGCCTGCCACTTCCACCTTAAAAACATCTCTAAAATTAGACACTTCCTAGCACAAGACACAACTAATATTTTAATCCACTCTCTCATCCTTTCCCGCCTCAATTACTGCAATTCTGTCCTCTCTGGTCTCCCCCCGTCGCCTAGCTCCTTTACAATCCATAATGAATGCCTCTGCCAGGCTTATCTTCCTTACACATCGCTCTTCATCTGCTGCACCTCTCTGCCAATCCCTTCACTGGCTTCCTCTTGCCTCTAGGATCAAACACAAAATTCTCACTCTGACATACAAAGCTCTCAACTGCACTGCTCCCCCCTATATCACAGACCTTGTCTCCAGATACTCTCCCTCCTGTCCCCTTCGCTCTGCTCATGACCTCCTACTCTCCTCCTCTCTCGTTACCTCATCACACTCCCATTTACATGACTTCTCCAGACTGGCTCCCATCTTGTGGAACCCCCTGCCTCGCTCCACAAGACTCTCCCCTAGTCTTGAAAGCTTCAAGCGCTCCCTAAAGACTCTACTGTTCAGGGATGCATACAACCTAAGCTAACCATTCTTTATACCAATTTCTCTCCATCGCTATCCCTTGAACCCCTTTAGCATGTAAACCTAAGAGTCCAGCTGTTTGTAGATCACCTTCTTAAGAGCTGACTACAACAGTGCAACTCTTGGAAGGGCCCTCTACCCATTTGATCCATATAATTGTTTTGTTGTACTCCGCATTTGTTTATAGCGCTGCAGAATCTGTTCGCACTCTACAAATAACCGATAATAATAACGAAAGGGGTAATCAATACATCCACCTAATTTAAACCAGTAGACTGCACTAACTACCTGCATCAAACAAGCTGCTATCATGACAACTGGATCAAAAACATTCCTAAAGGCCAGTTGATGAGAGTGAAGAAAAACTGCTCGGAACAAAAGGAATGGCGTAAACAATCACAGATTCTTCTAGAACATTTTAAAAATGTTGAAAAACAGTTGAAAAGGTGGACAAAATAGACAGAAACACTCTCTTCTTAGTTACAGAACTATAAAAACATGCAGTCTAATGAAGGTATTTTAGATGTCCCCTTTATTACTGAATTCAGTCATAATAATATAGAATAGAAAGAATTATAAAAAGGCACTGGAGTGTCCTTAAAGATGATAACATCATTGGAGAGACACTAAGTGACAGACCCCACTTTATATAGAAGAAAACATGAAACCTCAAAACTATTTTGGCTCCTAGAGTTATTGAAAAAAGGTCTGACACAGTAACAGGTATACAGGGAGATGTCCTTAAAGGGTTTTTTCCTTGCTACTAATGCAAGGCTTGCAAGCATGGTCTTAAAATCAGCACTGTCCAATCGTATATAAACGAAGAGAAATTTAGAGTAAACCAAATGATCCGCTGTAAGGATAAAGGCATCATATATCTACGAGTGTTCCTGCAGAATGCAGCATGTAGGCCAAACATGCAGACCTCAAAGTGACAGGATTAGGGAGCACCTTCTTAAAATAGAAGGAAATAAGGATGAAGTCCCCTTATACAAACACTTCAAGGAAAAACATAATTGAAATAGTAACGCTCTTAAGTTCATGGGGCTGCAGAAAGTATATAAGAACTGGAGAGGCGGGAACTTTGAGAAAAAGCTTCTCCTAAATTAATGCAAGTGGATTTTTGAACTAGACTGCATTCATCCCAAAGACCTAAATGCTGACTTTGAAGTAGCACATCTCTTGTAGACTTTATCGAACATGTACTCTACCCTATCTAACTTGCCTATAACATCCTGGAGCTACACTCACTGACACGTCACTGCCTAAATTAAACGGCTCCATTCTCTGTCACCCCCACTTTTTTCAGATAGGCTAAACAAGCCTTTAAATACTTTAACTCAGGAGCTAGTGTAGTTCTTGATAAAGGCCTTGCCATAGGCCGAAACACGTTGACCGATCCTTTGTGCTATTTCGACATACCAGCCCGCGTTTATACGGTGAGCACACTTCCTTTATCAGCTATGGCATTTTTGAAGTTTTTGGTGCATCTGTCTTTTTTCCCAAGGTATTTGTGTTTCACTTCATCTGATCCTTTACAATGGACCAGTCCCTGCACTCTTTTCTCTTGGAAAAATACTTTTAAAAAAACATTGGAACTTTCTATAACTTTTGGACAATATTGCACTGGACAACATCCAATTCATCATATTTTTTTTTTACTTTTTTCACCCATTGTTCATTGACTTTTTATATTTTAATTTTTTTTTTTTTAATTATTAGAAAAAAAATTTGCTGCAGCTATTCGCTACGTGTGTGTGTATATATATATATATATATATATATATATATATATATATATATATATATATATATATATATATATATATACACACACACACACATATATATATATATATATATATCTCTCTCTCTATCTCTTTGCCAACGATATTCGATATGTTTCCTGTATAGTGTTTTTATAATGGATGCTCACTGCCATTGTTGTTTATTAAATCCTTCCTACTGTTTATAAGTAGATAATCCGGTTAATCTATTTAAAAACAACTATAAAGTACAAACTGGTATCTTGCGAGAAGCCACTGTTTATTAAATTATACATTCAAACTTTAAATGGTTTGTATTTGATATTAGATGTTTGTAATTGTAATTTTGTAGCACCTCAGTTTGGAGCTTTTTACTGCATTTTGTAACAATATTCTGTAGCTTTTTGTAGCTCTTTGTAGCACTTATAGATCCGAATCTTTAAAATCCTCTAAAACCTTTAAAAAGAGAAACTAGATAACTTATATACAAAAGTAAATACATTTAAAAATGGAGTCATCTCTAAAAACCCCACAGAAAGTTGAACAGAGACCTTACATCAAACAATAACACTAAGGACAACTCCCCCAAAGAGGGTCCAGCACAACATGATCCTAATGGAATCATGAATCCTTTGCTGAAAGGCAATTAAACTAATCCTTATCATACAACATATAACAGGCATGCCGACCGGCATAGGAACTTATCCACGTATTAAATACTATTCACCTTATAATACAAGTTATATGCCCTCTTCCAACACATGGAGAAGAAACACACAACCGCCTTCAGAGACATACTATGGGAATGACACAACACGCCACTTGACCCAGTATCATCCACCATCGAGAACTCACTATAGAGGGATCACAACTACCCACACTCTGACAAATATGAGAATAACTACCTACCAAACAGAGAACAAAGCATCTTATTACTCCAGAAACAGATCAGATTGGAATGACCAAGACCAATATAAAAATTCCTATTCTCGTTATCAGAATGAGCAGAATTAGAGTTACGGAAAGCCTCCTTCCTATAATTCAAACTGGAGACAAGACAGTACACCAAGGTATAACAACTCTGATTGGAGAGAAAACTATAGAAGAGCACCTAATAGGTTCAGTCCTCTTCAAAATGCCAACAACAGCAACAATCCTCCTAGAGTTGAGATAAATGATATCTCTGTTCCTTCCTGGAATACTTTTTTAGGGGAAAGTCTGAACACGAACCACAATGTCCAAACGTCAAAGAGGAAAGGCGGAACACTACAAAAAACAGAAACCCCAAAAAGAAGACTCAGAGGAGGAAGCAGAGTGAAAAAATTCAGACTGGCTAATAAACGTTTGACCTCTGACATTGGCCCTTCATCTAAAGATCCAACACTGAACAAAGCATCTGGATCAAAGACCTGTCGACCACAGAAATACAAAGGCATTTTTAATCTTAGCAAAGTTGCTCTTACAGAAAAGGATTATGAAGTTCTGAGTTTGGGCTTATCGTTGCTCCAACTTCAAGATTGGATAAGTTTAACACTTACCTAAGCGCAAAAGATCTTGTAAGTTAAATTACTCTAAAAAGATTTTCTTAAATCACCAATAGAGAGTGCAAACTATAACTCCCTCCCTAATAATGATGACACTATTGCACATACCAATCTACCCTTTTATCCGTTAACAAGCAAAGGTTCGGCCATTGAAACATTTGAAAGATTGGTCTGTAATGACATCAAGAAACTAAGCCGAAACAGCAGGTGCAAAAAAAAAATCTTACAAAAAGACAACTGGATACTATAAGAACTCTTGAATCCAATAAGGATATAGTCATCAAACACCCGGACAAGGGAGGTGGACTAGTTGTCCTCAACAAAGAGGATTACACCAATGAATCACATAGAATCCAACAAGACAGAAAGACCTACGAACTTCTAACATGTGAACCTACAAATATTTTCAAGAAAGATCTGGAAAGGCTTCTACTTAAAGCTAAAGACTTGAGGACTATCAACCCTAAGGAATACAACTACCTTGATATAAGCCATCCAAGAATACGTGTTTCTTATCAGTTACTGAAAATCCACAAAACCATAAAGAATACCCCCGGTAGACCGATAATTTCACTTATAGGGTCACTCACAAGTAACCTTTCCGAATATATAGATCAACATTACAGCCAAATTTGAAAAAAATACCATCATTCTTCAGAGACTCTACCGAGGTGTTAAACACCCTAAACAAGATCACATGGGAAAAATAATTAATTTGGGTAACATGTGATGTGACGTCCCTATATACAAGCATATCCCACTCTGAAGGTATGGAAGCAGTAGAGCATTTCATGGACAAAGATCCCAATATACCCTCATCCCAAAAAAGAATTTATTCTAAGTGGGATAAACTACATACTAACACATAATTATTGCCATTATGAAGGGAAATTCTACAACCAGCTATGTGGTACAGCTATGGGGACCAAGTTCGCACCAAGTTATGCCAATCTATACATGGGCAAATGGGAACCCATTTTTTTGGGACTCATGCCCGGCTAGAGCGGACTTGGCCCTCTATTGCAGGTACATAGATGACATACTAATGATATGGAAAGGCAGTATTGAGGACCTTGAACCCACCCTCAAAGTTATGAATAATAATATGGTTAATCTAAAATTCACATACCATTACTCATATGATCATATCAATTTTTTAGACCCAAGTATCAATTCAGCAAAAGGGGTAATCAATACATCCACCTACTTTAAACCAGTAGACTGCACTAACTACCTGCATCAAACAGGCTGCCATCATGACAACTGGATCAAAAACATTCCTAAAGGCCAGTTGATGAGAGTGAAGAAAAACTGCTCGGAACAAGAGGATTGGCGTAAACAATCACAGATTCTTCTGGAACGTTTAAAAAAAAAAAAAAAAGAGGATACAATATGGCAGTAATCAACAAAACAGTTGAAGAGGTGGTTACAGAACTAAAAACATGCAATCCAATAAAGGTATTTTAGATGTCCACTTTATTAATGAATTCAGTCAGAATAAACAAAGAATAGAAAGAATCATAAAAAGGCACCGGAGTGTCCTTAAAGAGGAGAACATCATTGGACAGACACTAAGTGACAGACCCCACTTTATATATAAGAAAACACGAAACCTCAAAACTATTTTGGCTCCTAGTGTTATAGAAAAAAGGTCCGACACAGTAAGGGGTATACAGGGTGTCACGCCGTGCCTGGATTTGAACCTGGGACTCCTGGTTCCCAGCCTGTTTTTCTTTTCCTGTGCCACCAGTGGTATCTGTTTATGTTTGCAGCTTTTTGGAGACCTGTTACCTGCAGTGGATTACTCTCTGGCTCCACCTGCTTGCCAGCTGCAGGTAGTTTTCTAATCAGCTCTGCTATAAAGGGCTGCTTCACTAATCATTTGGTGCCTTGACATTGTGATTGATTTCCTTTGTTTTTGCCTCTGTTCTGTTTCCTGAATTCCTGTTGGATCCCTGGCATCTGAACTCGGCTTGCTGATTGACCATTCTTCTTGATTCCCCTTTTTGCATTATGAAAGATTGGACTGCTTTCCTGGCTACTGACCCTTGGCTTGTATTCTGACAATTCTTTTGTATCCTGTATGCTTACTTGGCTACTGTGTCTATCACCATGCTGTGAGAACTGTAAGCTTAACTGGCTGCTGAGTCTAAGCAACTATACTGTGACATCTGTTTATCCTGAAGCCAAGTACCTGTATACTTCCTTGGCTGTTGGTACTAAACTCCACTGCTGTAAGAACTGTATGTTAATCTGCTTGCTGAGTCTAAGCAACGCTACTGTGACATTTGTCTTCCTGAACCCCAAGTTGCCTTACCGAGATACTGGCGTATGCCCGGCCCCTTCCTGAACCCCAAGTTGCCTTACCAAGATACTGGTGTATGCCCGGCCCATTCCTGAACCCCAAGTTGCCTTACCGAGATACTGGCGTATGCCCGGCCCATTCCTGAACCCCAAGTTGCCTTACCGAGATACTGGCGTATGCCCGGCCCCTTCCTGAACCCCAAGTTGCCTTACCGAGATACTGGCGTATGCCCGGCCCCTTCCTGAACCCAAAGTTGCCTTACCGAGATACTGGCATATGCCCGGCCCCTTCCTGAACCCAAAGTTGCCTTACCGAGATACTGGCGTATGCCCGGCCCCTTCCTGAACCCCAAGTTGCCTTACCGAGATACTGGCGTATGCCCGGCCCCTTCCTGTACCCCAAGTTGCCTTACCGAGATACTGGCGTATGCCCGGCCCCTTCCTGAACCCCAAGTTGCCTTACCGAGATACTGGCGTATGCCCGGCCCCTTCCTGAACCCCAAGTTGCCTTACCGAGATACTGGCGTATGCCCGGCCCCTTCCTGAACCCCAAGTTGCCTTACTGAGATACTGGCGTATGCCCGGCCCCTTCCTGAACCCCAAGTTGCCTTACTGAGATACTGGCGTATGCCCGGCCCCTTCCTGAACCCCAAGTTGCCTTACCGAGATACTGGCATATGCCCGGCCCCTTCCTGAACCCCAAGTTGCCTTACCGAGATACTGGCGTATGCTCGGCCCCTTCCTGAATGGTCGTCTGTGTCTGTTGAAGGACTTCTGCTTGAACTGTTCTTTTACAAAGACTTTCATTTGTTTATTATCAGTTTGGAATATAACCTCGATGTGCTTTACCTCTTGTTTTCCTTGCATTACCTTAGTAAAGTTACTTTAAGAAAAGCCCTTCTTTGTTCAGTGTTTCTATTCTGGTATACTGAGTCCTACTCACCTCTTAACATCCTCTCAGCTTAACTCAGCCATCATCTTGCACATGCTCCAAACCCCTGAACCTGCTCAGCCGAGCATGACACAGGGAGATGTCCTTAAAGGTTTTTTTTTCCTTGCCACAAATGCAAGGTTTGCAAGCATGGTCTTAAAACTAGCACTGTCCAATCATATATAACCAAAGAGAAATTTAGAGTAAACCAAATGATCCGCTGTAAGGATAAAAGGCATCATATATCTACTAGAGTGTTCCTGCAGACTGCAGTATGTAGGCCAAACATGCAGACCTCTAAGAGACCGGATTAGGGAGTACCTTCTTAAAATAGAAGGAAATAAGGATGAAGTCCCCTTATACAAACACTTCAAGGAAAAACATAATTGAAATACTAACGCTCTTAAGTTTATGGGGCTGCAGAAAGTATACAAGAACTGGAGAGGCGGGAACTTTAAGAAAAAGCTTCTCCTAAATTAATGCAAGTGGATTTTTTAACTAGACTGCATTCATCCCAAAGGCCTAAATGCTGACTTTGAAGTAGCACATCTCTTGTAGACTTTATCAAACATGTACTCTACCCCCTAACTTGCCTATAACTTTGGCCTTATCTGATTGTTCCCCTGTATAGCCTATGTAGGTGTGCTTTTACCTCTATGTCTTTATAGGTACTTTTGAGCCCCCTTTGGGTCTTTTTATTAATTGATGTAGCAATCCATTATTTATGGTTTTAAACATCTAAAGTCCAGCTATCACCCCCTTTCCCCCCAACTCATGTTGTCCCTATGCTTATTTAGGGGCACTACACACTTTTTTGGCCTTACCGCAAATCAACGTAAGCAATTTGCGTATAGTCTTTTTCAATGGAACTTCCATTGTGCTGGTATTACAAGTTTTTTTTTTTTGGGCCAAAAAGTGAGCGGTACACCCTATCCCGTCAAGATTGGTAACGCATTATAAAGTCAGTAGTTATTAGTTTTACACTACAAAGCTGTAGCATAAAACTCATAACTAAAGTGCTAAAAAGTACACTAACACCCATAAACTACCTATTAACCCCTAAACCGAGGACCTCCCGCATCGCAAACACTAAAATAAAATGATTAACTCCTAATCTGCCGCTCCGGACATCGCAGCCACTAGAATAAACATATTAACCCCTAAACCTCTGCACTCCCGCCTCGCAAACACTAGTTAAATATTATTAACCCCTAATCTGCCGCCCCTAACATTGCCGCCATCTAACTACATTTATTAACCCCTAATCTGCCGACCTTTAACTATACTAAATTTATTAACCCCTAAACCTAACCCTAACCCTAACACCCCCTAACTTAAATATAATTAAAATAAATCTAAATACAAATTACTATCATTACATAAATTATTCCTATTTAAAACAAAATACTTACCTATAAAATAAATCATAAGCTAGCTACAATATAACTAATAGTTACATTGTTTCTATCTTAGGGTTTATTTTTATTTTACAGGCAAGTTTGTATTTATTTTAACTAGGTAGAATAGTTATTAAATAGTTATTAACTATTTACTAACTACCTAGCTAAAATAAAACCTAACATAAGTTACACTAACACCTAACACTACACTACAGTTAAATAAATTACCTAAATGAAATACAATTAAATAAATCAAAAACAATTAGCTAAACTACAAACCTCCCCCCCACTAAATTACAGAAAATAAAAAAACAAATTACAAGATATTTAAACTAATTACACATAATCTAATAGCCCTATCAAAATAAAAAAGCCCCCCCCCCCCCCCAAATAAAAAAACCCCTAGCCTAAACTACCAATAGCCCTTAAAAGGGCCTTTTGCGGGGCATTGCACCAAAAAAAAATCAGCACTTTTACCTGAAAAAAATACAAACAACCCCCCAACAGTAAAACCCACCACCCACACAACCTACCCCCCAAATAAAACCCTAACTAAAAAAACCTAAGCTCCCCATTGCCCTGAAAAGAGCAACCAAGATGGCGTCCCTTAGATTCTGAATAGCTGATAGAATTCTATCATCCAATCGGAATTAAGGTTGAAAAAAATCCTATTGGCTGATGCAATCAGCCAATAGAATGCAAGCTCAATCCTATTGGCTGATTGGATCAGCCAATAAGATTGAAGTTCAATCTTATTGGCTGATTGCATCAGCCAATAGGATTTTTTCAACCTTAATTCCGATTGGATGATAGAATTCTATCAGCCAATCGGAATCTAAGGGACGCCATCTTGGATGACGTCATTTAAAGGAACCTTCATTCATCGTCGGAAAGAAGAGGATGGTCCGCGTCGGATGTCTTGAAGATAAAGCCGCTCCGCGCCGGATGGATGAAGATAGAAGATGCCGTCTGGAGGACCACTTCTCCCCGCTTGAATAAAGACTTCTTGCTGCTTCGATGAGGACATCTCCCGGCTTCGTTGAGGATGGATGTTGGATCTTCAAAACTGTAAGTGGATCTTCAGGGGGGTTAGTGTTAGGTTTTTTTAAGGGTTTATTGGGTGGGTTTTATTTTTAGGTTAGGGCTTTGTTTTGCAATAGAGCTAAATGTTTTATTTGGGGGGGGTTGGTTGTGTGGGTGGTGGTGGGTTTTACGGTTGGGGAGTTGTTTGTATTTTTTTTCAGGTAAAAGAGACGATTTCTTTGGGGCAATGCCCCGCAAAAGGCCCTTTTAAGGGCTATTGGTAGTTTAGGCTAGGTTTTTTTTTTTATTTTGGGGGGCTTTTTTTAAAAATTTTGATAGGGCTATTAGATTAGGTGTAATTAGTTTAAATATCTTGTAATTATTTTTTTATTTTCTGTAATTTAGTGTTTTTTTTGTAATATAGTTAATTGTATTTGATTTATTTAATTGTATTTCATTTAGGTAATTTAATTGTAGTGTAGTGTTAGGTGTTAGTGTGCGACGAATCAAACCTTCTCAACGTCACAGTAGAAGGGTGTGGGCATGAAGGGGTTAATGGCACACAGCTCTGGTTCCCTTATCCGTGCAACTCTGCAAAAGGACCTTAAAAGAGACACCACATTAATCAAATCCGGTCCACACTGCCCTAATTAGCAATTTCCCTGCTGCCACCACCAGAACTTTTAAATTAAATTAAAGGGGAGTTTTGTGGAACCCCTAAAACTCACACTATTTAATACTTAGGTAACGTGCCTTTAACCCTGTCTCAACAGGAGTGTGAATTCGGATATTAGAGCCCAACAGACAGAATGAGATTTCCTATGTGTTTAATAACAAAAATATCAATACAGGTTACACAGTGCAAAATTACAAAGACATTCAGAATAACATACAAATACAAAGCTACAGTTCTTTAAAAACAAACTGGGACATGAAAAGAATTACTCACAATACCTAACTTATTGCCAAGTTCCTTTAGATATGTGGAGAGCTGCCAATTCAGATGTTAGTTGCTTGGTCCCAAGGGCAGTTCTGCCTAAAAAGTCCTGCTGTTGCAAACCTAAACCTAACTTTTCTATGTCTTGTCAAAGACAACACCCTGGCCATGATTTACAACAACTTCAGCCAATGCAAAACAAGTCTTAGCTCCCATTATCAGTCTCAAAGGGGAGGAGAGTTCTGCATTCCTACACACAGTTACCCAAACAGCATTAGGCTAAGGAGGGGGAAGGGGGCTCAGCCCACAGCTTCTCTGAATACAGATTCCACACAAAGAAATAACAGTTCACCTTAACCCCTTCCAAGCTGAGACAATACCACCTCTGCTGAGCAGCCAATCCAGGCATCAACTACTCCACATGATTGTATCATGACATAGTGTAACTTAGGTTAGGTTTTATTTTACAGGTAAATTTGTATTTATTTTAGCTAGGTAGTTATTAAATAGTTAATAACTATTTAGTAACTATTCTACCTAGTTAAAATAAATACAAACTTGCCTGTAAAATAAAAATAATATACAGGTATATATATTGTAGCTAGCTTAGGGATTATTTTATAGACAAGCATTTAGTTTTAAATAGGAATAATTTAGGTAATGATAGTAATTTTATTTAGATTTATTTAAATTATATTTCAGTTAGGGGGGGTTAGGGTTAGACTTCAGTTTAGGAGTTAATAAATTTAGAATAGTGGCGGCGATGTTTGGGGCAGCAGATTAGGGGTTAATAAAGCTAGGTAGGTTGTGGCGACATTGGGGGTGGCAGATTATGGGTCAATAAGTATAATGTAGGTGTCGGCGATGTCGGGGCGGCAGATTAGGGGTTAATAAGTGTATGATTAGGGGTGTTTAGACTCGGGGTTCATGTTAGGGTGGTTAGGTGTAAACATAAATTTAGTTTCCCCATAGGAATCAATGGGGCTGCGTTACTTAACTAAACGCTGCTTTTTTGCAGGTGTTAGGCTTTTTCTCAGCTGGCTCTCCCCATTGATGTCTATGGGGAAATTGTGCACAAGCACATATAACCAGCTCACCGCTGATTTAAGCAGCGCTGGTATTGGAGTACGGTATGGAGCACAATTTTGCTCTACGCTCACTTCTTGCCTTTTAATGCCGGGTTTATAAAAACCTGTAATACCAGCGCTGTAGGAAAGTGAGCGGTGAGAATAAAGTGCAAGTTAGCAACGCACACCTCTAACAGCAAAACTCGTAATCTGGCCACATGTGTTTTAATTATGTTTATTAAGATCTGTTAAACATTATCTGTCCTCCTCACTATTATTAGTAAATGTATTCATCGATTAGGGAATATACAATTGTAATATTTTTAGCAAGTGCTAACTTTAACTTTTATAATGGCATTGGAGCAATAATACTTTTCTATATTAGTCCCTATTTAAGTTATGTTCTATGTACATAGCCTGCATAATGCTATGATTATCCTATATACATAGGTCTAATCTGTGTCACAGAACATAACCTGCATAATGCTTAAATTATCCTATATACATAGGTCTGATCTGTGTAACTTATTATGGATTCACCTGTTACTGTATCACTATTAACATGCAATTAATGGTATTTGTTACTTCCATTTGATATTGTGTATCACTTTGTATCTATTTGTAGCGCTGCACATTATATATATATATATATATATATATATATATATATATATATATATATATATATATGACACACTACATGCTGCCGTCACAGTTGGTCGCTTGTTAGGACTTGTGATATATACATAAAAGTGGGGCACTTTTGCTAGCAGTAGAGCATATGACATGCCACGTGACATACCTCAAATTCGCCCATAATAAAGATGGCGGCTCTAAAGGCCGGATTACTTACGAATCAGATATGTCATGTGACCTAACCGGTACCTTTAGATTTACCAAGAAGGCAGCATATTATAGATACGTACACAGTCCTCTCACAACCTGGAGCTACACTCACTGACACACCACTGCCTAAATTAAACGGTGCCATTCTCTGTCACCCGCTCTTTTTTCTGATAGGCTAAACAAGCCTTTAAATACTTTAACTCAGGAGCTGATATAGTTCTTGATAAAGGCTTTGCCATAGGCCGAAACGCGTTGATCGATCCTTTGTACTATTTTGACATAGCAGCCCGAGTTTATACGGTGAGCACACTTCCTTTATCAGCTCTGGTATTTTTGCACTTTTTGGTGCATCTGTCTCTCTTTTTTTTCCCTAGGTATTTGTGTTAAACTTCATCTGATCCTTTACAACGGACCAGTCCCTGCACTCTTTTCTCTTGGGAAAATACTTTAAAAAAAAAAACCATTGGAACTTTCTATACCTTTTGGACAATATTGCACTGGACAACATACAATTAATCATCATTTTTTTACCTTTTCACCCATTATTCATTCATTTTCTTATATTTTAATTATTATTATTTTTTTGCTGCAGCTATTCGCTACACATATATATATATATATATATATATATATATATATATATATATATATATATATATATATATATTATATATCTTAGCCAATGATATTAGATATGTTTCCTGTATAATGTTTTTACAATGAATGCTCACTGCCATTGTTGTTTTTAAATCCTTCCTACTGTTTATAGTTTTTAGTTGTTTTTAAATAGATTAACCGGATTATCTACTTATAAAGTACAAACTGGTATCTTGTGAGAAGCCACTGTTTATTAAATTATACATTCAAACGTTAAATGGTTTGTATTTGATATTAGATGTTTGTAATAGTAATTTTGTAGCACCTTATCACTTTGGAGCTTTTTACAGAATTTTGTAACAATATTCTGTAGCTTTTTGTAGCACTTATAGCACCCAGTCACTTTCTCTAGCAGCCATTATCCATTTTGGCAGCTATCACTTATATCCTGCGCACTGCAGTGTAATCTATGAGACATCAGCCCCTTTTCTCTTTTAACTCCTAGAGGCATTATAAAAGATACATCACTCACGTATATTAACCACGCACTTTAGCCCCAGAGGATGGCGCTCCTTTCATTCATAAAGAAGAAAAAAAAAAAAAAAAAAAAGGTACGTATTATTTAAAAAAAAAGATGCTTACATGTAAATTTTCATGAATATAAGTGACCATGTTTTTAAGAGTATTTTTAAAAAACGGGCACTTTCTCATTAAACTTGACATTCACTTTAAAAGGGACACAAAAGTTAAAATTACACAAATTATTTTTTTCTGATAGAGCTACTACCGTTATTAAACTAAACACAATCTTTGATACGCACACTTTTTGAGGCACCAGCTCCTACTAAGCACTGGCAAAAGTGCACAATAAAAGGTCTATATGCGTTTTGTTTGAACACTTTGATGGTTGCCACATTATACAGGTGAAAGGAAAATTAAATTAACTTTGAAAAATTGCCAAAAAAATCTACTACTTATTTGAAATTCAAAGTATTATTTTGTTGTCTTCTTATTATGTATTTGTTGATTAGGCAATTCCAGAATGTAAAGTTTAAATAGCATTCATAAACCAATATAAAAATAAAAATGCATAACGGCAGAAATATAAAACCTTCTTAGTTACAAAATTAAAGTATAATTCTGAACAAAAAATATACGAGTATTTAACAGAAGAGGATTGAGGGAGTTAGTAGTACCAAATATTGGTCCACATCATTCTGTAGCTTAGAAGATAAGCGAGTACCCGCAGTGGTGTGTGCAAACTCCCCACATCAGATCATTTAGTAGAATTATAGAATATATACAGAAAATTGACATGAAAGTTTTTTTATATAAGGTTTTTGACATTAAATCAGGTTACTGTAAAATGATAAAGCACACATTCTACTAAACTGTGTAATATTTCAATCTGCTGTTCTTCTAGGATACAACGCATTGCATATAATCGTTCAGGACAAAACATAATTAACAGACAACCAAATACTTTCCTACCAGCATGTAAATTCTCCCACTTTAGCAGGTAATTCTGTTTACACCAGTGAGCTCCCAGTCCCAAACTCCGCAGGTACAATCCCTGCCACGTGACTACACTGTCTCTGTGCCACACCCCCTTCGTAAACTATGCTACAAACGCAATGACGGAGCTAAACGAGTAAGATGGGTTTCAGCAAAGCGTTCCATCACTTCCGGGTACTCTGTTTCCCGGAGGATTGTGGGTCCCCGCCTCTATTCATCCTGTCTGTGGCATGCGCAGTAGGAAAACTCCCATCTTTTCCCAACAAGCTAGAGAGAGACCCAGGAGCAGCTGAGAGGGGCAGCGTGAAAGGAAACCCTGGATTATTATTCAGTCTTCTAAATATATGTTTTAAAGGGACAGCTCCCTGTTTCCCTCCGGCTCCCACCTTGGCGTGGGTCGGGTTTACGAGGTGAGGAAGCCGGGGGGAGGGTGGGTTTTCTCACCAGGCCTGGCCCGCAGAGTGAAAGGTGGAAGGGGTGAGAGAGAAGAGACGCAGCCTGAGACGTGAGCAAAGAAAGGAACCAGTTAAGAGTGGAACAAGCTATTCACCCTGCAGAGCTTTTAAACCCATTTATAATATTATTCTCCTGTCAGTTCTAGAAAACTCCTCAGCGCAGTGATCAGCAGTTACAGGGTGAGTTGGGTTCTCATTAGTGTTGACATACGAAGGGTGAGTGAGGCAAAATAAAGAATGCAAAAGCAGGTCTTGGTTGAATGGAACTGGGAAATGTCAAAATCATGACTATGAAATGCCAGGGAGAGGAGGGTGTATTGTTGATTTATTTAACGACAGTATGGGGTTAACCAGAAAACCTAGAGTCCTGGTAAGGATGTGGAGGCATGAGAATTGATAAAGGTATATAGTCACAGTGGAAGCCACTCAGTCATGAAAGTTGTCTTACATCTACAGGGTGATTAGGAGTCTTGCATACTACAGTGGTTATGACAAATGGTAAAACCGAGATTAAAAATGTAAACATTCCCATTATCAAAAAAATGAATTGGTGTTGCAAGAATATTAGAGACTTTACGAGCAGGGAGTGGATTTATAAATTGGAGGAAAAGTGATAAACACAAAATGAACAAGAGACTTGACAGGTACTACCTGTAGTCCCAACATTTGTAGAGAAAATTATAAAAAAAAAAATAGCTTGATAAGGAGGTATCACCATGTCCAAGGCGATAGATGGACCTTTCTGCTGAAAGGCAAGTTAGAATACTATGAATATAAGATACAGAGGAGATATGAGGGACACAATGTAGTAGGGATAAGGGTGGTTGTAGATTAAAAAGACTGGGCATAAGCTTCTTTGTGATTATGGGCATAGTTGATATTGAATTAGTGGAGTAAATATGTAGCATTTCTATCATTATGCGTTTTTATTTATAAAATAAATACTGTTTCTACAAAATATGAAAGCCACAACACATTTTAAGAGCCAGACAAGATTTGTTTTGTATAGTAAGATAATCAAAAAACAAAACAAGGTTAAATGTCTAAGCCATAGATCATTGTTTTTTTTTTTCTGAGTGGTCAAGTCATGTGTTAAAAGATCATATGAAATGTGTAATATGTACTTTGTACTTGAAGATATTTACTGGAGGTATCATGCACTCATAGAATTGTAAGGATATGTGTGTTTTTTTCTGATAAGCTTGCTGCTAATAAAGTTAAGTGTGCTGTATCTTTAAATCAGGGCTCGACAAACCCAGGAGCCAAGGAGCCACTGGCTCCTAGAATTTTATCCCTGGCTCCTAACTTTTTGAGTTATTCTCCATATATCTATATGCAATTACCTCTGTCTGGCTCCTAAAAATATGCCTGGCTCCTAAATATTGTTACTGGCTCCTAATTTTTAAACAGATTTGTCGAGCACTGCTTTAAATTCTTTTCAGGTAAAATTGAAATGTAAATTAATGATATAATTCAACTTGTAAACATATATTATATGGACATTGTACTGTAAACTTTTCTTCCTTTTAATGTACTTCGATGATCCATTTTACACGCTGGAATGAATTAAATTGGTAACAAGTAGAGCTGCAACAACTAACCGATATAATCAATTATAAAAACAGTTATAAACAAATCTCATAATCAATTAGTTGGGTTGCAATTAGGTGTTCTGCAGATGGCACCAGCTTCGTCACTTCAATGAGCTCTTGCACATGGTATTGTGTGTTATGGTTATGCCCTTAGCCTAAAGGACGTCTATAGACATTTACTTTTCACATTTTCAGGACAGTATAAGTTTACAACTACTCCTGGCTTAAGTGCAACCCAGAAATAACAGGAGTCATCATTTGGATGGTTTATATTAAAGGGACAGTATACACTATTGTTCACATAACCACATGTAATAGATACTACTATAAAGAATAGGATGCACAGATACTGATATAAAAATCCAGTATAAAACTGTTTAAAAACTTATTTAGAAGCTCTCAGTTTAGCTCTGTTGAAAAGGTAGTTGGAAAGCCCACTGCAAGTGGGAAATAAGACACTCCCCCCTCCCCCTTCTTTTGCATGTGAAAAAGCCCCTTTAGACAAACAGGATGCAAGCTGGAGAAGGTAGCTGACGGTATTCACATAAAACTTTGGGGCTTGGTTAGGAGTCTGAAAAATCAGAGTAATGTTATTTAAAAATAAGCAAAACTATACATTAAAAAAAAAAAAACTTTATGGGCTATATAAATAGATCCTCTACAAAACATTTATGCAAAGAAAAAATGAGTGTATAATGTCCCTTTAAATCAGGTGATTTGGGACTATTCTTTGCATGATATAGTGCTGAGATTGTTGTTTACACCTAGCCCTAGATTGATGGGAGTTATTTAAATTGATGTGCACTATTATCTGTTTGCGTAATTAGCTGATTGCTTGCCAATGCTATTACCGCTTATATGTGTATTGTATAAATAAATGATATAGTTGTTAGCGCTTTGTAATATGTACCAAATTCAACCTCTATAAGTATATATGTTATTTTAAGAGTGGACTATATATTTTGTTCCTAACCTTTATAGCTGGTTATTCATCATTGCATATAGATTTTCAAGATATGTTTACGTTAGAATGAAGTCCAGGCTTACTTTTTTAAGAGGCCCCTTGCATTGGTTGTGAGTTAACAAAGATCAATATCCCACCTTGGTGAAATTGGCAAAACCCTACTTATGCATCTCAATTATCATCTGAGCGCCTCTTCTCTGCTGCAGACAACATAGCTTGCAAAAAGAGAGCCAACCTCAGCCAGGAGCACGTGGATATGTTGACATTTTTGTATTTCAATGCAAAGTTTCTGAAAGAGTGAATAACAGAATGTTCTTAACAGTGATAATATACCTCTTTCTAGTTCTACCTTTTTTTTTTAAACAGTTTTTTTGTTTTGCTTACTTGTCCAATTTTTTTTAGCAGCAGAACAAATTTCCATAAACAGTTGTGTTAATGTAAAGTTTTAGTCTGACGTTTTATATTTGTAACACTCAGTATGTGGATTTTATTTTAAATATAGGAAAAAATGTTTTTTTATTCGATTAATTGAAAAAATAATCAGCCAATTAATCGATTATGAAAATAATCGTTAGTTGCAGCCCTAGTAACCATAGCTCCTTTATTTTCATGTTGTCATTTAAAATAGCTGTATTTGCCGATTTAAACAGACACCTCAGACGTCTTCAGAGAATTTGATTATTGCATTATACAGGTATACCTCACTTTACAGCGCTTCACTTTACAGCGATTCGCTAATACAGCGCTCTGTGGAGCTGAAGTTCAGCCTCCAAGGATTTTGAAACAGTGCTGTAATCATTGTGAGATTGCAAGAAAAGTGACTGGCACCATTTTGTTATGCTTAGTTCACTCTGTTTACAGCATTACAGTGCAATCTGTGTCTCAGTGCTATAGTCTGGCAAATTTTACTACAGTAATTGTCACTATTTTACAGGTACAGTATTTATTGAATCCTAATTGAATGCTGTGCTAGTGTTAAACTAAACGTAGCACTACTGCAACCCTAATATGTTAGTTTAAACATTTTTTAAAGTCTTTAAACACACTGGCAAGTGAATAAAAAGCTAAAACTGGCTTGTTTCACTTTAAGGCAGTTTTCACTTTACAGCGGGGCTCCGGTCCCTAACCCGCTGTATGAGCGGGATATACCTGTACTCTATTGAAAAGTCCCGATCATTTTAAAAGGGTAGTTCTGCAGCATCTTATAATACATTGAACTCCAGCTCCTTGTCATTTTAATTCTTCTATGCCAAAATATAGATTTAATATTCATAAATGTTTGTCTTTCATATCCATGGCAAAACATCTTTGAGTACAATGTCCGTTTTAAGGCTTGAATTGTAGTGGGAAAAAAAATCTTTCATTCATATGAAAGGATACCCTATACCAGGGCTCGATAAACCCAGGAGCCAGGGAGCTACTGGCTCCTAGAAATTTACCCTTGGATTCTAACTTTTTGGGTTATTCTCTATATCTATATACACATACTACTGCCTGGCTCCTAAATATTTTTATTGGTTCCTACCAACCAATTTTGTTTGGTTTGATTTGTTGACCCCTGCCCTATACATTTATAAATTTAAAAATAGGTTTAAATAAAAAGAGGTTCATTTAAAAAATATATCTTGGCCATTCCTGGTAATACTTTCCATTGAACAACTCTTCCCAAGGGGCGTGGACAGAACTGCCCACTCCCTTAGTTACCTGTATAAAGGTAACCCACAAGCACCACCCTTCCCTCTTGCTAGTTCTGTCCAGCCACATGGTAGACAGAGCTAGGAAATTCTCCCCAAGCTGTGTTTCTGAGAATTAAACTATTTTGTCAGTTTATAGGCATGTGCATTCAGATCCTTTGTTAGAATCCGAATGCAGAAGTATGTACTGTATGACTCTTTTTGGAGCCTGACTGACTCTTGTGGAAGATCACCTCGTAAAGATATGTGCAAATAAATCTCTCTTTGAAAAGATAGCACATACTTCCACATTCGGATCCTTCGTTGGGTTACATCTTTAGTAATTTATGACACCAGGGCATTTTGCCGGTTATTCTTTGATCAGCATTTATGCACCCAATATGTCTACGTCTCTGGCCAATGGTTTGGTATACAGCGATAAGCTTCTCCAACCGAAGTTGTTGTTTTGGGCCACCATGTACCGTGATATGTGACATTACATGGCTCTTGTCTGATGGCCGCTTTTAATTTAGCCTTAGCACTGAAAGATATTATGCTATAGAGAATTTCTCCTCATGAAGATGTAATTTGTGAGGGATACAGCCTCTGGATATTTGGTGCCTATTCTTCCTGTGTATTTTACATGCCTGTGCAGTTAACCTTTCTCATGGAGCATTTACCTACACATTTTTAAAGGCACATGAAACCCCAAAATTGTATTTCATGATATAGATAGAGCATGTGATTTTAAACAACTTTTTCTAATGTACTTTTTATGATCAAATTTTCTTCCTTCTCTTGGTATTTTATGTTGGAAACCCTACCTATGTATCTCTTCAGCAAAGAGTATCATGGAATCTAAGCAAATATGATAATATAAATAAAAAACCTTTTTTATTGTAAGGTCTGTCTGAATCTCTAACATTTTTTGGTTTCCTATCCCTTTAAACTACAGTGCTATGTTTATCATTGAGCTAGCAGCTCAGTTTGTAACTGCTAGTGGGACCCCATACATTATTGCAAGGTATGTGTAGTATTTGATAAATAGCGCTATTTGGGCTTCTTCATTTTTACTTTGGCTTTGAATTTGTTATATTTTATTTCCTTCCACCTAATCTCAGATCTGATTATCCTATGCGTTTCAGCTCATTTTTGGTGGGAGCTTTGTTCTCTTTTCTAAAGCTTCTAAAGAGTGAAATTTATTTGTTTTTACCTCTGATTCTGTTTATTTTTCAGACTATTCAGGTACTGCAATTACAGGTGGCCCTCGGTTAACAACGGTTCAATTTGCACTGTTTCAGACTAACAACCTTTTTTTCCAGTCATGTGACTGCTATTGAAAAGCATTGAGAAGCAGTGCATTGATTAAAAAAGCCAGTCAGTGGAGCTGTCCGCTTGTGTTGCAGCAAAGATATGCAAGCCAAGCAAGCTGAAATTAATCAATTTAACCAGACCTGAGATATTGAGCAGATTTCAAAGGAACAAGATCTTCCTGTCTATAAATCATTCCAGATTGGAATGCATAGAAAGAACTGTTTGCAGAAAAATGCAAGTAAAGTCTGTGTTGTGTGATTATTTTATTAGGTTTATAATACTGTTTAGCAAATGTTTTTGTTCATTTAACTTAGTTTAATTATATATTCTGTGTTGTGTGATTATTGTATTAGGTTTATAATGCTGTTTAGCATTTAAAGTCTTCATTTCAAAGCTTTAAAAATATTGTATTAGGTGTTACTTATGACAATTTTGAGAGGGGCATGGAACCTAACTCCCTCACTTCCATTGACTTACATTATAAACTGGGTTTCAATTTACAACGGTTTTGATTTACAACCATTCCTTCTGGAACCTAACCCCGGCGTAAACTGAGGGCTTATATATATATACGTCCACAAATTCTAAATTGGCAACAGCACTCAGTGCGTATAGAAAAATGGCCATTTTTGCAATACACACTGAGTGCTGTTGCCAATTTTGGAATTTTTGGATGTATATAACATTAGGTGGACAGACCTCACTGGCATACATGCACTTATTACCTTGAAAGAAGATAAACCTACACACTTGGGAGTGATTTCCTATTAGGTGCTGGACTTGCCTTACTGGTTTGAGATATATATATATATATATATATATATATATATATATATATATATATATATATATATATATATATATATATATATATATACTCACTCACTCCTCGGCACTCCAAAGGTAAGATGAAATAAAAGCAGTCCTTTATTCAATAGCCTTTAAAAGCATAGAATACATACAACGACTTGGTAAAATCAAATGTAGAACAGAAAAGCAGGGGGAACATCACCCTCCTGTGACATCATACGCGTTTCATGCCTCTAGGGCACTTGTTCACACATATATATATATATATATATATATATATATATATATATATATATATATATATATATATATATATATATATATAAAAACAAAAAGGAATGGCGCACATCAATTTTCAAATGCACAACATATTTTTTTTGAACTGCTGCCAGTTACCACTTACAAGGTGCCCCAATTTGACTGGTCCTAAAACTACTTTGCCACAGAGGGCTGAACTAAGATCCCAATATTATTTAAAAAGAATAGTTGTCTCTTGATGTTGTTTGCAGGCAATTTTTTTTGCAGCAGTTCAAAAAAATATGTTGTGCTTTTGAAAATTGATGTGCACCAATTCCTTTTTGTTGCTAAAAAAACAAATTTTTTATTTGTACAGGTGGCCCTCGGTTTACAACGGTTCAATTTGCACCGTTTCAGAATAACAACCTTTTTTTTCAGTCATGTGACTGCTATTGAAAAGCATTGAGAAGCAGTGCATTGATTAAAATAGCCAGTAGGTGGAGCTCTCCGCTTGTGTTGCAGCAAAGATATGCAAGTCAAGCAAGCTAAAATGAATCAGTATAAATAGACCTAAGCTATCGAGCAGCTTTCATAGAAACAAGATCTTCCTGTCAATAAATCAGTCCAGATTGGAATGCATAGAAAGAATTGTTTGCAGAAAAATGCAAGTATAGTCTGTGGTGTGTGATTATGTTATTAGGTTTATAATGCTGTTTAGCAAATGGTTTTTGTTCATTTAACTTAGTTTAATTATATATTCTATGTTGTGTGATTATTTTTTAGGTTTATAATGCTGTTAAGCATTTAAAGTCTTCATTTCAAAGCTTTAAAAATAATGTATTAGGTGTTACTTATGACAATTTTGAGAGGGGCCTGGAACCTAACTCCCTCACTTCCCATTGACTTACATTTATAAACTGGGATTCAATTTACAACGGTTTCGATTTACAACCATTCCTTCTGGAACCTAACCCCGGCGTAAACTGAGGGCTACCTGTATTTAAAAGTAATCGGGGAGAATGACCATCTCCCATTGGTTTAAGCACCCCACCCAAGCTCAGGTGTTCTCATGGCAGTGTAATAGTTGTGAATAAAAAGCCAGGGAGTCCCATTCTATTATGGAGAGTAAAAGCATTTTGTGTGTGTATATATGTGTATATATATATATATATATATATATATATATATATATATATATATATATATATATATATATATATATATATATATATATATATATATTTCAGAGAAATAGGGAATCCTGATAGTACTACCCTATAGCAAAACACTTCAGGCAGTGATTCCCTGTTAACTGTACAGGGCATTGATCATATGCCCAGACATAGAAGAGGAGGAGATAGGGAGAGACGTTTAGACCAGAGAGAGGTGTTTTGGATTTTCAATTTACACACAAAGCACCCCTGTGGTCTAAACTCGATCATGGATGTAGATTTATTTTATTAACTTTATTGTGTTTATTTATGGAAATTTACTTTAATATATAATTAACAGTTTTAACACAATATACTTGGTTTCTAATACTTTCGAATTACAAAAACCATTATATTCATTACATTTTCAATTTTACTTATACGTATTATATGGTTTTCTTTCATGTAATTAGCAAGAGTCCATGAGCTAGTGACGTATGGGATATACATTCCTGAAAATTATAAGTGAAAAAGAGGGCGCCACATAGCGTGATACTGTTGTTGTAAAATCAGAAGGCAGAATATTCAAAAAGGCTTACCAAATGGCTTTGCACCGTTCTGTGACCGGTGCTATCAGGCAGACTAACACTCTCAGTGGTTAGCACACTGGGTGGCCTCAGCTGTACAGCAGACAGGTGGATCTCAGTGATGCTTGATTGCAATAAACCAAACGTCTGTATAGACCAAGTATTGCAAACTCCTGGTATCTCACGCACTCTGTAACTCGCCTCCTGCAGCCAGGTCTATCCTTACACGGCTTCTCAATCTCTACAAACTGTAACTCATCGTCAAGTTCCTCTAGCAGTGGATTGTATCTGCTTAAGGTATGACTAGCCATATTTCTAACAAGACGATGTAATGCTGGAAGGCTGTCATTTCCCCTCATGGGGACCGGTAAGCCATTTTCTTAGTCAAACAAACAGAATAAAGGGCTTAATATGGGCTAAAAAACTGGTAGACATTTTTATGGGCTAAATAGATTGCTTTATTTGGGCATTTTATTCATATTTATGCTGACAATTTGCATTTATAAACTTGGGGAACGTTTATTAAACGGCAGGCACTGTGTTATACACCTTTTCCAGTCAGGGGGCCTTCTAGTTGTAGACTGAGCCTCATTTTCGCGCCATTACTGCGCAGTTGTTTTTTGAGAGCAGGGCATGCAGATGCATGTGTGAGGATCTGAAATTTGCTGGAAAAGCTTCTAGAAGGCGTCAATTGGTATCGTATTCCCCTCTGGGCTTGGTTGGGTCTCAGCAAAGGCTATAGCTGGGACTGTATAGGGGTTAAATTTGTAAACGGCTCCGGTTCCGTGATTTTAAGGGTTAAAGCTCTGAAATTTGGTGTGCAATACTATTAATGCTTTAAGACACTGTGGTGAAATTTTTGAACAATTCCTTCATACTTTTTCACATATTCAGTAATAAAGTGTTTTCTGTTTAAAATTTAAAGAGACAGTAACGGTTTTGTTTTAAAACGTTTTTTGAGCTTTGTTGACAAGTTTAAGCCTGTTTAACATGAAATGTTTAACATAATGTATGAAAGCCAATGTGTCTCCCCATTTAAATTTATGTGATAATTGTGTCATAGCGTCCAAACAAAGTAAGGACAGTACTGCCACAGATAATGAAATTGCCCAAGATGATTCCTCAGATGAGGGGAGTAAACATGATACTACATCATCTCCTACTGTGTCTACACCAGTTTTGCCCACGCAGGAGGCTCCTAGTACATCTAGTGCGCCAATGCTTATTACCATGCAACAATTAACGGCTGTAATGGATAACTCCATAGCAAATATTTTATCCAAAATGCCTACTTATCAGAGAAAGCGCGATTGCTCTGTTTTAAACACTGAAGAGCAGGAGGGCGCTGATGATAATTGTTCTGTCATACCCTCACACCAATCTGAAGGGGCCATGAGGGAGGTTTTGTCAGATGGAGAAATTTCAGATTCAGGAAAAATTTCTCAACAAGCTGAACCTGATGTTGTGACATTTAAATTTAAATTAGAACATCTCCGCGCACTGCTTAAGGAGGTGTTATCTACTCTGGATGATTGTGACAACTTGGTCATTCCAGAGAAATTATGCAAGATGGACAAGTTCCTAGAGGTTCCGGTGCACCCCAACGCTTTTCCTATACCCAAGCGGGTGGCGGACATAGTAAATAAGGAGTGGGAAAAGCCCGGCATACCTTTTGTCCCCCCCCCTATATTTAAGAAATTATTTCCTATGGTCGACCCCAGAAAGGACTTATGGCAGACAGTCCCTAAGGTCGAGGGGGCAGTTTCTACTCTAAACAAACGCACTACTATTCCTATCGAAGATAGTTGTGCTTTCAAAGATCCTATGGATAAAAAATTGGAAGGTTTGCTTAAAAAGATTTTTGTACAGCAAGGTTACCTTCTACAACCCATTTCGTGCATTGTTCCTGTCACTACAGCAGCGTGGTTCTGGTTCGAGGAACTAGAAAAGTCGCTCAGTAGAGAGACTCCATATGAGGAGGTTATGGACAGAGTTCACGCACTTAAATTGGCTAACTCTTTTATTTTAGATGCCGCTTTGCAATTAGCTAGATTAGCGGCGAAAAATTCAGGGTTTGCTATCGTGGCGCGCAGAGCGCTTTGGCTAAAGTCTTGGTCAGCGGATGTGTCATCCAAGACAAAATTGCTTAACATCCCTTTCAAAGGTAAAACTCTATTTGGACCAGAATTGAAAGAGATTATTTCAGACATCACTGGGGGAAAGGGCCACGCCCTTCCACAAGATAGGACTTTCAAGGCCAAAAATAAGTCTAATTTTCGTTCCTTTCTCAATTTCAGGAACGGACCGGCCTCTAATTCTGCATCCTCTAAGCAAGAGGGTAATGCCTCACAACCCAAACCAGCCTGGAAACCGATGCAAGGCTGGAACAAGGGTAAGCAGGCCAAGAAGCCTGCCGCTGCTAACAAAACAGCATGAAGGAGTAGCCCCCGATCCGGGACCGGATCTAGTGGGGGGCAGACTCTCTCTCTCTTTGCTCAGGCTTGGGCAAGAGATGTTCAGGATCCCTGGGCGCTAGAAATAGTTTCTCAGGGTTATCTCCTGGAATTCAAGGAACTACCCCCAAGGGGAAGGTTCCACATGTCTCACTTATCCTCAAACCAAATAAAGAGACAGGCGTTCTTACATTGTGTAGAAGACCTGTTAAAGATGGGAGTGATACACCCAGTTCCAATAAAGGAACAAGGAATGGGATTTTATTCCAATCTGTTCGTAGTTCCCAAAAAAGAGGGAACTTTCAGACCAATTTTGGATTTGAAGATGCTAAACAAATTTCTCAGGGTACCATCGTTCAAGATGGAAACCATTCGAACGATTCTACCCACTATCCAGGAAAGTCAATTTATGACTACCGTGGATCTAAAGGATGCGTACCTACATATTCCTATCCACAAAGAACATCATCAGTTCCTAAGGTTCGCTTTTCTGGACAAGCATTACCAATTTGTGGCCCTCCCATTCGGGTTAGCCACTGCTCCAAGGATTTTCACAAAGGTACTAGGGTCCCTTCTAGCGGTTCTAAGACCGAGGGGCATTGCAGTAGTACCTTACTTGGACGACATTCTAATACAAGCGTCGTCCCTGTCAAAAGCAAAGGCTCATACAGACATCGTTCTGGCCTTTCTCAGATCACACGGATGGAAGGTGAACATAGAAAAAAGTTCTCTGTCTCCGTCGACAAGAGTTCCCTTCTTGGGAACAATAATAGATTCCTTAGAAATGAGGATTTTTCTGACAGAGGTCAGAAAATCAAAACTTCTAAGCTCTTGTCAAGTTCTTCATTCTGTTCCTCGTCCTTCCATAGCGCAGTGCATGGAAGTAGTAGGGTTGATGGTTGCAGCAATGGACATAGTTACTTTTGCACGAATTCATCTAAGACCATTACAACTGTGCATGCTCAAACAGTGGAATGGGGACTTTACAGACTTGTCTCCAATGATTCAAGTAGATCAGAAGACCAGAGATTCACTCCGTTGGTGGCTGACCCTGGACCATCTGTCCCAGGGAATGAGCTTCCGCAGACCAGAGTGGGTCATTGTCACGACCGACGCCAGTCTAGTGGGCTGGGGCGCGGTCTGGGAATCCCTGAAAGCTCAGGGTCTATGGTCTCGGGAAGAGTCTCTTCTCCCGATAAACATTCTGGAACTGAGAGCGATATTCAATGCTCTCAGGGCTTGGCCTCAACTAGCAAAGGCCAGATTCATAAGGTTCCAATCAGACAACATGACGACCGTTGCGTATATCAATCATCAGGGGGGAACAAGGAGTTCCCTGGCGATGAAAGAAGTGACCAAAATAATTCAATGGGCGGAGGATCACTCCTGCCACTTGTCTGCGATCCACATCCCAGGTGTGGAAAACTGGGAGGCGGATTTTCTGAGTCGTCAGACATTCCATCCGGGGGAGTGGGAACTCCACCCGGAGATCTTTGCCCAAATAACCCAATTATGGGGCATTCCAGACATGGATCTGATGGCGTCTCGTCAGAACTTCAAGGTTCCTTGCTACGGGTCCAGATCCAGGGATCCCAAGGCGACTCTAGTAGATGCACTAGTAGCACCTTGGACCTTCAACCTAGCTTATGTATTTCCACCGTTTCCTCTCATTCCCAGGCTGGTAGCCAGGATCAATCAGGAGAGGGCCTCGGTGATCTTGATAGCTCCTGCGTGGCCACGCAGGACTTGGTATGCAGACCTGGTGAATATGTCATCGGTTCCACCATGGAAGCTACCTTTGAGACAGGACCTTCTTGTTCAGGGTCCATTCGAACATCCAAATCTGGTCTCCCTCCAGCTGACGGCTTGGAGATTGAATGCTTGATTCTATCGAAGCGTGGGTTTTCAGATTCTGTGATAGATACTCTGGTTCAGGCCAGAAAACCGGTAACTAGAAAGATTTACCATAAAATATGGAAAACATATATCTGTTGGTGTGAATCCAAAGGATTCCCATGGAATAAGATAAAAATTCCTAAGATTCTCTCCTTTCTACAAGAAGGTTTGGAGAAAGGATTATCTGCAAGTTCTCTAAAGGGACAGATCTCTGCTTTATCTGTCTTACTACACAAAAGACTGGCAGCTGTGCCAGATGTTCAAGCATTTGTTCAGGCTCTGGTTAGGATCAAGCCTGTTTTACAGACCTTTGACTCCTCCCTGGAGTCTAAATCTAGTTCTTTCAGTTCTTCAAGGGGTTCCGTTTGAACCTTTACATTCCATAGATATTAAGTTACTATCTTGGAAAGTTTTGTTTTTGGTTGCAATTTCTTCTGCTAGAAGACTTTCAGAATTATCTGCTCTGCAGTGTTCTCCGCCCTATCTGGTGTTCCATGCAGATAAGGTGGTTTTGCGTACTAAGCCTGGTTTTCTTCCTAAGGTTGTTTCTAACAAAAATATTAACCAGGAGATAGTTGTACCTTCTTTATGTCCGAATCCAGTTTCAAAGAAGGAACGTTTGTTACACAATTTGGACGTAGTCCGTGCTCTAAAATTCTATTTAGAGGCTACAAAAGATTTCAGACAAACATCTTCCTTGTTTGTTGTTTATTCTGGTAAAAGGAGAGGTCAAAAAGCGACTTCTACCTCTCTTTCCTTTTGGCTTAAAAGCATCATCCGATTGGCTTATGAGACTGCCGGACGGCAGCCTCCTGAAAGAATCACAGCTCACTCCACTAGGGCTGTGGCTTCCACATGGGCCTTCAAGAACGAGGCTTCTGTTGACCAGATATGTAAGGCAGCGACTTGGTCTTCACTGCACACTTTTGCCAAATTTTACAAATTTTATACTTTTGCTTCTTCGGAGGCTATTTTTGGGAGAGAGGTTTTGCAAGCCGTGGTGCCTTCCGTTTAGGTAACCTGATATGCTCCCTCCCTTCATCCGTGTCCTAAAGCTTTGGTATTGGTTCCCACAAGTAAGGATGACGCCGTGGACCGGACACACCAATGTTGGAGAAAACAGAATTTATGCTTGCCTGATAAATTACTTTCTCCAATGGTGTGTCCGGTCCACGGCCCGCCCTGGTTTTTTAATCAGGTCTGATGAATTATTTTCTCTAACTACAGTCACCACGGTACCATATGGTTTCTCCTATATATATTTCCTCCTGTCCGTCGGTCGAATGACTGGGGTGGGCGAGCCTAGGAGGGACTATATGGCCAGCTTTGCTGGGACTCTTTGCCATTTCCTGTTGGGGAAGAGATATCCCACAAGTAAGGATGACGCCGTGGACCGGACACACCGTTGGAGAAAGTAATTTATCAGGTAAGCATAAATTCTGTTTTTACCTCCATTTTCAGATCGACGATATACTCTTTATATATATATACCATTACCTCTACTGATTCTCGTTTCAGTACTGGTTTGGCTTTCTACTACATGTAGATGAGTGTCCTGGGGTAAGTAAGTCTTATTTTTTGTGAGCTATGGTTGGGCACTTTTATATAAAGTTCTAAATATATGTGTTTAAACATTTATTTGCCTTGATTCAGGATGATCAATATTCCTTATTTCAGACAGTCAGTTTCATTATTTGGGATAATGCATATGAATAATTAATTTTTTTTCTTACCTTAAAGATTGACTTTTTTTCCTGTGGGCTGTTAGGCTTGCGGGGGCTAAAAATGCTTCATTTTATTGCGTCATTCTTGGCGCGGACTTTTTTGGCGCAAAAAATTTCTTTGTCATTTCCGGCGTCATACTTGTCGCCGGAAGTTGTTTGTGATGGCGTAATTTTTTTGACGTTTTGCGCCAAAAATGTCGGCGTCGCCGGATGTGGCGTCATTCTTGGCGCCAAAAAAGCATTTAGGCACCAAATAATGTGGGCGTCTTTTTTGGCGCTAAAAAATATGGGCGTCATTATTGTCTCCACATTATTTAAATCTCATTGTTTATTTGCTTCTGGTTGCTAGAAGCTTGTTAATTGGCATTTTTTCCCATTCCTGAAACTGTCATTTAAGGAATTTGATAGATTTTGCTTTATATGTTGTTTTTTCTATTACATATTGCAAGATGTCTCAGATTGACCCTGGATCAGAAGCTACTTCTGGAAAAACGCTACCTGATGCTGGATCTACCAAAGTTAAGTGTATTTGTTGTAAACTTGTGGTAACTGTTCCTCCGGCTGTAGTTTGTGATGAATGTCATGATAAACTTGCTAATGCAGATAGTATTTCCATTAGTAATGTTCCATTACCTGTTGCTGTTCCATCAACATCTAATACTCGGGGTGTTCTTGTTAATATAAGAGATTTTGTTTCTAAATCTATTAGGAAGGCTATGTCTGTTATTTCTCCTTCCAGTAAACGTAAAAGGTCTTTTAAAACTTCTCATATTTCAGATGAATTTTTAAATGAACATCATCATTCTGATTCTGTGTCTGATGATGATTTTTCTGGTTCAGAGGATTCTGTTTCAGATATTGACACTGATAAATCTTCATATTTATTTAAAATGGAATTTATTCGTTCTTTGCTTAAAGAAGTCTTAATTGCATTAGAAATGGAGGAATCTAGTCCTCTTGATACTAAATCTAAACGTTTAAATTCAGTTTTTAAACCTCCTATAGTTATTCCGGAAGTTTTTCCCGTCCCTGATGCTATTTCTGAAGTAATTTCTAGGGAATGGAATAATCTGGGTAATTCATTTACTCCTTCTAAAAGGTTTAAGAAATTGTATCCTGTGCCATTTGACAGATTAGAGTTTTAGGACAAAATCCCTAAGATTTATTGGGGCTATCTCTACTCTTGCTAAACGTACTACTATTCCTACGGCAGATAGTACTTCCTTTAAGGATCCTTTAGATAGGAAAATTGAATCCTTTCTAAGAAAAGCTTATTTATGTTCAGGTAATCTACTTAGACCTGTTATATCTTTGGCGGATGTTGCTGCAGCTTCAACTTTCTGGTTGGAGGGTTTAGCACAACAAGTGACAGATCATAATACTCATAGCATTGTTAATCTTCTTCAACATGCTAATAACTTTATTTGTGATGCCATCTTTGATATCATTAGAGTTGATATCAGGTATATGTCTTTAGCTCACGAACAAGCGATGAGTTAAAGACCCTTCTCAGAATACACTCATAGCACTCCTAGTAGGCATATGTGAAGTGAATTAAACTAGATATAACATGGACAACGAATGGTTAGAGAGATCTCATTGGATTAAATAAAATATAACTTTTAATTGTTAACACATAAAAACAGAGTTAAAATCTAGGGATGTGCAGGTTAAAATTGAAAAACTCGTAGTAGAGTGTTGAGATACTGAAATTAATACCTGATTGTAAGATTGTACCAGAGTAATGCTTTAGGTAACGATACCTGAATGTACATATTTCACATAGTGAATGAAAATGAACACTCTTACAGTGGAGTATTATTAAATGTCACCACAGTTAAAGATAAGGTGTACTCCTCTGATGTGCAATCGTGTGGCCCAATATAAATAGTGGTGTTCTTAGATTCTTGTATATTTCAGAAGTGCTCATATATAGGATCAGAGCCCCTTCTGAATTATAAATGTATTCCTATGATAATATATGTTTATACAATCAGTGTGCTTGGTGCATACTTGGGTAGGAGTTAGTGAGTATCAAGTGCATTACGTATCAGCGTTTCTATCTTTCAATATTGATTTTAATTCACTCCATATTTTGTCTGCCTACAGTTGGTGTTATAATTGCCGGCAGTCTTTCTAGATACTTGTAACTGAAAGTTTACCCCTAAATAATCACCACCTGCGGATACCCTCCTAAGTAGTTGTGGCTCAAAGGCTATACACTGTTATGGCGACCAAACTAATATCGGTGGTTTATCAAGCACCCGGAGGCTCTAAACTGGGTCAAGGCTGAGTACATCATACACAGCTAAGTGTAAGTTAAACGGTTCTGAACCGCCAAAAGTAATGAGTATCAGATTAATATTTCTACTACGAGTAAGCCCTAACAAACACAGGAGCTCCCTGACTCCTCACCAGTTCCCTAACATGTTTCGCCGTTCTCACGGCTTTCTCAAAGGGGGGTGTGTCAAAATCAATATTGAAAGATAGAAACGCTGATACGTAATGCACTTGATACTCACTAACTCCTTTCTGCCTGCACCTACCTATATATAGATACTAACGGTTTGCGCTGAATTTCAGCTAACCGAAACTGAATTATATATCAGCAAGGATTTGGATGTCATTCTATATTAGACTGCTCTGATTGCATTGCATACTATCAGAACTTATCACAGGTGTGGGAAAGCAATGTTGCTATAGCTGCTAATCTTAGACACTTAAGTCAGCAGCAATACTAATATTCACACCAGTCAGAATGTTTCATTATAATATTTGATATCTAACTATTTAAGTCAATCCTTGTTTCAAACCAATAGCCACATATGTGGACCCTCATTTAGTGACCAATCTTCAATACTTATTAAAAGGTGGTTTTCTTCAAGTGATAAACGAATAGTAACAAACCACAATATTACACTTAAAGTGGTTAATAAAAGGTTTTTCACCCAGGATAACTCTAAAAACAATACGTTGAGATTATATACTAATTCAAAGGATGTATTAGATATCTACTCAAATAAATACTATTTGTGATCTGATTTAATACTTGCCAGCAGATAACGTGATACCCAAGTATGCACCAAGCACACTGATTGTATAAACATATATTATCATAGGAATACATTTATAATTCAGAAGGGGCTCTGATCCTATATATGAGCACTTCTGAAATATACAAGAATCTAAGAACACCACTATTTATATTGGGCCACACGATTGCACATCAGAGGAGTACACCTTATCTTTAACTGTGGTGACATTTAATAATACTCCACTGTAAGAGTGTTCATTTTCATTCACTATGTGAAATATGTACATTCAGGTATCGTTACCTAAAGCATTACTCTGGTACAATCTTACAATCAGGTATTAATTTCAGTATCTCAACACTCTACTACGAGTTTTTCAATTTTAACCTGCACATCCCTAGATTTTAACTCTGTTTTTATGTGTTAACAATTAAAAGTTATATTTTATTTAATCCAATGAGATCTCTCTAACCATTCGTTGTCCATGTTATATCTAGTTTAATTCACGTCACATATGCCTACTAGGAGTGCTATGAGTGTATTCTGAGAAGGGTCTTTAACTCTTCGCTTGTTCGTGTTCAGAAAATTAATACACAGCACCACGTACCCCAATTAATAGCCTAGGAGCTACTGAATATAATGAGGGTGTAGGCAGTCTAACTTAATAGGTAGTGCCACTGAACTTTCTCTTTCTTGCATATGTCTTTAGCTATTTTAGCTAGAAGAGCTTTATATCTTAAAACTTGGAATGCTGATATGTCTTCTAAGTCAACTTTGCTTTTTCTTTCTTTCCAAGGTAATAAATTGTTTGGTTCACAGTTGGATTCTATTATTTCAACTGTTACTGGGGGGAAAGGAACTTTTTTACCCCAGGATAAAAAATCCAAAGGTAAATATAGGGCTGCTAATCGTTTTCGTTCCTTTCGTCACAATATGGAACAAAAGCATAATCCTTCCCCTAAAGGAACGGTTTCTGTTTGGAGACCATCTCCAGTCTGGAATAAATCCAAGCCTTTTAGAAAGCCAAAGCCAGCTTCTAAGTCCACATGAAGGTGCGGCCCTCATTCCAGCTCAGCTGGTAGGGGGCAGATTACGATTTTTCAAAGAAATTTGGATCAATTCGATTCACAGTCTTTGGATTCAGAACATTGTTTCACAAGGGTACAGAATAGGTTTCAAGATAAGGCCTCCTGCAAGAAGATTTTTTCTTTCTCGCGTTCCAATAAATCCAGTGAAGGCTCAGGCATTTCTGAAATGTGTTTCAGATCTAGAGTTGGCTGGAGTAATTGTGCCAGTTCCAGTTCTGGAACAGGGTCTGGGGTTTTACTCAAATCTATTCATTGTACCAAAGAAGGAGAATTCCTTCAGACCAGTTCTGGATTTAAAAATATTGAATCGTTATGTAAGGATACCAACATTCAAAATGGTAACTATAAGGACTATTCTGCCTTTTGTTCAGCAAGGGCATTATATGTCCACAATAGATTTACAAGATGCATATCTGCATATTCCGATTCATCCAGATCACTTTCAGTTTCTGAGATTCTCTTTTTTCTAGACAAGCATTACCAGTTTGTGGCTCTGCCGTTCGGCCTAGCAACAGCTCCAAGGATTTTTACAAAGGTTCTCGGTGCCCTTCTATCTGTAATCAGAGAACAGGGTATTGTGGTATTTCCTTATTTGGACGATATCTTGGTACTTGCTCAGTCTTCACATTTAGCAGAATCTCATACGAATCGACTTGTGTTGTTTCTTCGAGATCATGGTTGGAGGATCAATTTACCAAAGAGTTCATTGATTCCTCAGACAAGGGTAACCTTTTTAGGTTTCCAGATAGATTCAGTGTCCATGACTCTGTCGTTGACGGACAAGAGACGTCTGAAATTGGTTTCAGCTTGTCGAAACCTTCAGTCTCAATCATTCCCTTCGGTAGCCTTATGCATGGAAATTCTAGGTCTTATGACTGCTGCATCGGACGCGATCCCCTTTGCTCGTTTTCACATGCGACCTCTTCAGCTCTGTATGCTGAACCAGTGGTGCAGGGATTATACGAAGATATCACAGTTAATATCTTTAAATCCGATTGTACGACACTCTCTAACGTGGTGGACAGACCACCATCGTTTAGTTCAGGGGGCTTCTTTTGTTCTTCCGACCTGGACTGTGATTTCAACAGATGCAAGTCTGACAGGTTGGGGAGCTGTATGGGGGTCTCTGACAGCGCAGGGGGTTTGGGAATCTCAGGAGGCGAGATTACCAATCAATATTTTGGAACTCCGTGCGATTTTCAGAGCTCTTCAGTTGTGGCCTCTTCCGAAGAGAGAGTCGTTCATTGGTTTTCAGACGGACAATGTCACAACCGTGGCATATGTCAATCATCAAGGAGGGACTCACAGTCCTCTGGCTATGAAAGAAGTATCTCGAATACTTGCATGGGCGGAATCCAGCTCCTGTCTAATTTCTGCGGTTCACATCCCAGGTATAGACAATTGGGAAGCGGATTATCTCAGTCGCCAGACCTTACATCCGGGCGAATGGTCTCTTCACCCAGAGGTATTTCTTCAGATTGTTCAAATCTGGGGACTTCCAGAAATAGATCTGATGGCTTCTCATCTAAACAAGAAACTTCCCAGGTATCTGTCCAGATCCAGGGATCCTCAGGCGGAAGCAGTGGATGCATTGTCACTTCCTTGGAAGTATCATCCTGCCTATATCTTTCCGCCTCTAGTTCTTCTTCCAAGAGTGATCTCCAAGATTCTAAAGGAGCGTTCGTTTGTGATGCTGGTGGCTCCAGCATGGCCTCACAGGTTTTGGTATGCGGATCTTGTTCGGATGGCTACTTGCCAACCGTGGACTCTTCCGTTACGACCAGACCTTCTATCGCAAGGTCCTTTTTTCCATCAGGATCTCAAATCATTAAATTTGAAGGTATAGAGATTGAACGCTTGATTCTCAGTCATAGAGGTTTCTCTGACTCCGTAATTAATACTATGTTACAGGCTCGTAAATCTGTGTCTAGGAAGATATATTATCGAGTCTGGAAGACTTACATTTCTTGGTGTTCTTCTCATCATTTTTCTTGGCATTCTTTTAGAATTCCTAGAATTTTACAGTTTCTTCAGGATGGTCTGGATAAAGGTTTGTCTGCAAGTTCCTTGAAAGGACAAATTTCTGCTCTTTCTGTGCTGTTTCACAGAAAGATTCCTAATCTTCCTGATATTCATTGTTTTGTACAGGCTTTGGTTCGTATAAAACCTGTCATTAAGTTAATTTCTCCTCCTTGGAGTTTGAATTTGGTTCTGGGGGCTCTTCAAGCTCCTCCGTTTGAACCTGCTAGAAGAGTTTCTGAATTATCTGCTCTTTCTTGTGAGTCTCCTTTTCTGATTTTTCATCAGGATAAGGCGGTGTTGCAAACTTCATTTAATTTTTTACCTAAGGTTGTGAATTCGAACAACATTAATAGAGAAATTGTGGTTCCTTCATTATGTCCTAATCCTAAGAATTCTAAGGAAAGATCGTTGCATTCTTTGGATGTAGTTAGAGCTTTGAAATATTATGTTGAAGCTACTAAAGATTTCCGAAAGACTTCTAGTCTATTTGTTATCTTTTCCGGTTCCAGGAAAGGCCAGAAGGCTTCTGCCATTTCTTTGGCGTCTTGGTTAAAGTCTTTGATTCATCATGCTTATGTCGAGTCGGGTAAAACTCCGCCTCAAAGGATTACAGCTCATTCTACTAGGTCAGTTTCTACTTCCTGGGTGTTTAGGAATGAAGCTTCGGTTGATCAGATTTGCAAAGCAGCAACTTGGTCTTCTTTGCATACTTTTACTAAATTCTACCATTTTGATGTGTTTTTCCTCTTCTGAAGCAGTTTTTGGTAGAAAAGTACTTCAGGCAGCTGTTTCAGTTTGATTCTTCTGCTTATAACTTCAGTTTTTTTCATTATAAGATTGAATCTTTATTTTGGGGTGTGGATTGTTTTTTCAGCGGAATTGGCTGTCTATTTTTATCCCTCCTTCTCTAGTGACTCTTGCGTGGAAGATCCACATCTTGGGTATTTATTATCCCATACGTCACTAGCTCATGGACTCTTGCTAATTACATGAAAGAAAACATAATTTATGTAAGAACTTACCTGATAAATTCATTTCTTTCATATTAGCAAGAGTCCATGAGGCCCACCCTTTTTGTGGTGGTTATGATTTTTTTGTATAAAGCACAATTATTCCAATTCCTTATTTTTTATGCTTTCGCACTTTTTTCTTATCACCCCACTTCTTGGCTATTCGTTAAACTGATTTGTGGGTGTGGTGAGGGGTGTATTTATAGGCATTTTGAGGTTTGGGAAACTTTGCCCCTCCTGGTAGGAATGTATATCCCATACGTCACTAGCTCATGGACTCTTGCTAATATGAAAGAAATGAATTTATCAGGTAAGTTCTTACATAAATTATGTTTTTTGCTTAAAACTATAGTGTACTAGACAATAGATAGGAAGGCGGCAGACTCTCAATCCCAAATATACAATAAAAATTGAAAATTTATTGGACAACTTTAAAAAGGTAACAGACATGGCAGGAAAAGCTTCGGCAAAAAATCTTACATGTTTTGCGCCCCCTACAGGCACTTAATCATAGATGAGGGACTCTGTAAGAAACCCCATCTATTTATGCTGTGAGAGTCATAGGTTAACTATTTCCTTACCTCACAGTCATAAAGAGAAAAAAGTTAAAAACAGAGTGCTAAAGCAATTAGATACAGAGGTAGAATCCCAATAGGCAAAAATTTCTAATATAATAGATGGGAACAGACAGTGCATAAGATTACAGACAATGCTTGCATTATAATAACACTAATCAAGTTGTAATGGTACTATAATAATACTCATCAGGTATTTATATCCTTATTATTCTTATAAAAATTGATACCAAAATCTTATTTCATGTACCTATTATTAAAAAAGGGGCAAGCTTTTACTGCCATGTCTGTTACCTTTTTAAAGTTGTCCAATAAATTTTCAATTTTTATTGTATATTTGGGATTGAGAGTCTGCTGCCTTCCTATCTATTGTCTCCTACCTGGCATTCTGATCCTCTGCCCTCTGGCTACGGCTCTCCGTGCTATGCTGCCTTGAATTAGGAACCTTTTTTCCATACCGCATTGCATAGCGGTTTGTTCTCTGGAACGGACTTCCGGTCTGCGGGGGATTGACAGGCTGCGTTTACTGTTTGCTTCACTCTATAGTGTACTAGAACCTTTAATTTTGATCCTTTTCCTCAAAGGGTTAATGAGGTACAGGTGCCTGCAATTGTCTTAATGCTTAACCTTTAAATAGAACTAGCAGGTGGGAACTCGAGTTATGCCAGTGAATAAGGGCTGAGATTTGGTCCGAAACATGTTTGGCGTTTTGTTCTAAACCCTGCTTCAGGCCTGCGACTGGATTATGTATTTCTACATGTTTTTACATGTCATTTGCATGGTTTTTAACTTTTTTGATAAATAAAGATCTGTTTTTTTTTTAAGAATATATATATTTCTGCCTTTTTCTGGAGCTGCGGGATGATAGTGTGTCTACTACTATGTATATATGTATGTGTTTGTGTATGTGTGTGTGTGTATATATAATATATATATAATATATATAATGTATATGTGTGTGTGTGTGTGTATGTGTATATATATATATATATATATATATATATATACACACACACTGTGGCCGGTGGCCTAGCACTCCTTCCACATCTGTGTTGCCAATGCCTGGGTGCTATCCTCAAATAGACAGTATAGAGCAATTGTGTAGATGGAGGGCACTCACAGGACTTAATTCAATAAGTATCCTTTATTTACATTACTGATTACATATATTAAAGAGAGTCGACGTTTCGGCCTATCCTGAGGCCTTCTTCAAGACAGATTCATAATCTAAAAAAGCATAAACATAAAAAAACATGTAATAAAAATCAAAGCAGACATAACCTAATACCTATCTGTACACCAATGTGTAGCCTTCCACCAAAGAGAGATAATCATCTCCCTACACCAAAAACTTCAGAAGAATATATAAAAGCCAGGTCACCCAACAAAGGGGAAAGGAGAACAAGGGAAAGTAAATAGACAATAGAGAGAAGAATGTAAGGTAAGAAACAAGGAGAACTGAGCATTTACTGAGACCACCAACATCCACACAGGGAAATATTCTCCATAGTTATCAGCAGTGCACCACCATTGATTCAATGGCGGACACACCTACCATATGAGCACAAACTCAATCAGAAAACCAGTGAAATAAGCAAATGGATATCATCAAAAGAACAAATAACCGTATATTAATATCAAGCGCCCCTGACCATATGAACAATAGAAGCTAGTATAACAACATATGTATAGATAGACCTACTCAAAGTCAGATGTTAAAAACAATGAGTGCCCTCCATCTACACAATTGCGCGCTCTCTCTTTCTTTCTTTCTTTCTTTCTTTCTTTCTCTCTTTCTCTCTTTCTCTCTTTCTCTCTTTCTTTCTCTCTTTCTTTCTCTCTTTCTTTCTCTCTTTCTTTCTCTCTTTCTTTCTCTCTTTCTTTCTCTCTTTCTTTCTCTCTCTCTCTCTCTCTCTTTCTTTCTCTCTCTCTCTCTCTCTTTCTTTCTCTCTTTCTTTCTCTCTCTCTTTCTTTCTCTCTCTCTTTCTTTCTCTCTCTCTTTCTTTCTCTCTTTCTTTCTCTCTCTCTTTCTTTCTCTCTCTCTTTCTCTCTCTCTCTCTTTCTTTCTCTCTTTCTCTCTCTCTCTCTCTTTCTTTTTCTCTCTCTCTCTCTTTCTTTCTCTCTCTCTTTCTCTCTCTCTTTCTTTCTTTCTTTCTCTCTTTCTTTCTCTCTCTCTCTTTTTTTTTTTTTTTTTTTATATATATATTCTCCTTCCCTACAGGAAGTGGCAAAGAGAGCACCCACAGCAGAGCTGTCTATATAGCTCCGCCCCACAGTCATTCTCTTTGCCGGCTTAACTGCTAGGAAGGGTAAAGTGAATGTGGTGACAAAAATGTTAGTTTTTTATTTCTCAAGCGAAAGTTTATTTTAAATGATACCGTTGTGTTCTATTTTCTCTCTGGCAGAAAAGAGATGAAGATTTCTGCAGGGAGGATGATGATTTTAGCACTTTGTAACTTAAATCTACTGCTGTTCTCACAAGGACTGAAGAGTACAGGAAAACTTCAGTTGGGGGAACAGTTTGCAGGCTAAACTGCTTTGAGGTATGTTCAGTCTAATTTTTTCTAGACAGACTGTGTTAATTCTAGAAAAGGCTGACAATATCCCTTTGAGGGAAGGGTAAGCTGTATTCAGAGACTTAGTAAGAATCCCAGCTTGCACAAAGGGCTCATTAGTTACTGGTGACACTGATAAGAAAAACGTTTTTATTATTATTGTAATAACGTTTTTTTGAGGGACTTTAAGGGGTCTTTGTGGCTTGTTTATGGGTTATTAACCCACATGGCTAGTTTAGGAAACACTCTGTTGGGTTTCTTTTAGGCCCCATGACATCGAGTGAGGTGGGAGGGGCCTATTTTTGCGCCTCAGTTGCACAGTTTCTTTTCCTCAGACATCCAACTGTAAAGAATGTTTTTTCCCAACAAATCGTTCATAAAGGGCAGGTAGGCGCCACAGCAGAGCTGTGGCAAGGTGCTGAACGTTTTTTACCGGTTTTTGACGTTTTGTCAATCCCGTTTTTACATTAAGGGGTTAATTGTTTATTTGCATAGCTGTGCAAAGTTACTAAGACTTTATGATGCTACTGTAAAAATTTCGTTGAGTTTACTGCTTTTTTACACTGTTTTGCAGAGTTTGTGCAGCTTTTTTAACATGTCTGACACTAAGGAAAATCCTTGTTTAATGTGTTTAGAAGCCATTGTGGAACCCCCTCTTAGAATGTGTCCCACTTGCACTGATATGTCTATAAATTATAAAGAGCATATTTTAGCAATGAAAAATATAGCAATAGATGATTCTCAGACAGAAGGAAATGAGTTTTTGACATCTAGCTCTCCCCAAGTGTCACAACCAGTAACGCCCGCACAAGTGACGCCAAGTACCTCTAATGCGTCAAATTCATTTACTTTATAAGACATGGCCACAGTTATAAATAAAACCCTCACAGAGGTTTTTTCTAAACTGCCTGGTTTACAAGGAAAGCGTGACAGCTCTGGGTTAAGTAAAACTGAGCAGTCTGACGCTTTAGTAGCCGTATCTGATATACCCTCACAATGTTCTGAAGTAGGGGTAAGGGATTTGTTATCTGAGGGAGAACTTTCTGATTCAGGAAAGACGCTCCCTCAGACAGATTCTGACATGACGGCCTTTAAATTTTAGCTTGAACACTTCCACTTATTGCTCAGGGAGGAATTAGCGACTAGATGATTGTGACCCCATAGTGGTTCCAGAGAAATTGTGTTAAATGGACAAATACTTAGAGGTTCCTGTTTACACTGATGTTTTTCCAGTCCCTAAGAGGATTGTGAATATTGTTACTAAGGAGTGGGATAAACCAGGTATTCCGTTTGCTCCCCCTCCTGTTTTTAAGAAAATGTTTCCCATATCTGACACCATGCCGGACTCGTGGCAGACGGTTCCTAAGGTTGAGGGAGCTATTTCTACTCTAAGTGTATAACTATACCTATCAAAGACAGTTGTGCTTTCAAAGATCCTATGGATAAAAAAATTAGAGGGTCTCCTGAAGAAAATTTTTGTTCATCAAGGTTTTCTTCAACTTATTGCGTGCATTGTTCCTGTAACTACTGCAGCTGATTTCTGGTTCGAGGCTCTAGAAGAGGCTCTTCAGATGGAGACCCCATTAGAGGATATTATGGATAGAATTAAGGCTCTTAAGTTGGCTAATTCTTTCATTACAGATGCCGCTTTACAACTGGCTAAGTTAGCGGCTAAGAATTCAGGTTTTGCAATTTTAGCATGCAGGGCATTATGGCTTAAGTCCTGGTCTGCTGATGTATCATCAAAATCTAAACTTTTGAACATCCCTTTCAAAGGAAAGACCCTATTCAGGCCTGAACTAAAAGAGATTATTTCAGACATCACTGGAGAGAAAGGCCATGCTCTCCCTCAGGATAAAACAAATAAATTGAGGACCAAACAGAATAATTTTCGTTCCTTTTCGGAATTTCAAGGGTAGTCTCGCTTCAGCTTCCCCTGCCGCAAAGCAAGAGGGGAATTTTGCCCAATCCAAGTCAGTCTGGAGACCTAACCAGGCTTGGAACAAGGGCAAACAGGCCAAGAAGCCTGCAGCTGCCTCTAAGACAGCATGAAGGGGTAGCCCCCGATCCGGGACCGGATCTAGTAGGGGGCAGACTCTCTCTCTTTGCTCAGGCAAGAGATGTCCACGATTCCTGGGCTTTAGATATTGTGTCCCAGGGATATCTTCTGGACTTCAAAGACTCTTCCCCAAGGGGGAGGTTTCACACTTCTCAATTGTCTGCAAACCAGACAAAGAGAGAGGCGTTCTTACGCTGTGTAGAAGACCTACATACCATGGGAGTGATCCGCCCAGTTCCAACAGCGGCACAAGGGCTAGGGTTTTACTCAAACTTGTTTGTGGTTCCCAAAAAAAGAGGGAACTTTCAGACCAATCTTAGATCTCAAAATTCTAAACAAGTTCCTCAGAGTACCATCTTTCAAGATGGAGACTATTCTGACTTCCTCTGATCCAGGAGGGTCAATATATGACTACCGTGGACTTAAAGGATGCGTATCTACACATTCCTATTCAGAGATCATCATCAATTCCTCAGATTCGCCTTTCTGGACAGACATTACCAGTTTGTGGCCCTTCCCTTCGGGTTGGCCACGGCTCCCAGAATTTTCACAAAGGTGCTAGGGTCCCTTTTGGCGGTTTTAAGACCGCGGGGCATAGCAGTGGCGCCTTATCAAGACGACATCTTAATTCAGGCGTCGACTTTCCAGCTAGCCGTGTCTCACACCGACATCGTGTTGGCTTTTCTGAGATCTCACGGGTGGAAGGTGAGCATAAAAAAAAGAGTTCTCTCTTCCCTCTTACAAGAGTTTCCTTCCTAGGGACTCTGAAAGACTCGGTAGAAATGAAAATATTTCTTTCGGAGGTCAGAAAATCAAAACTCTTAACCACTTGCCGAGCTCTTCATTCCATTCCTCGACCATCAGTTGCTCAGTGTATGTAGGTAATCGGTCTCATGGTAGCGGCAATGGACATAGTTCCTTTTGCCCGTCTACACCTCAGACCACTGCAACTATGCATGCTCAAACAGTGGAATGGGGATTATGCAGATTTATCTCCTCAACTGCATCTAGACCAGAGACTCACTTCTCTGGTGGTTGTCTCAGGACCACCTGTCTCAGGGAGTGGGAGAGTGGTTTATTGTAACAACAGATGCCAGCCTGCTAGGCTGAGGTGCTGTCTGGAACTCCCTGAAAGCACAGGGCTTATGTTCTCGGGAAGAAACTCTCCTCCCGATAAACATTCTAGAACTGAGAGCGATATTCAATGCGCTTCAGGCGTGGCCTCAGCTAGCTGCGGCCAAATTCATCAGATTTCAGTGGGACAACATCACGACTGTAGCTTATATCAATCATCGAGGAACACTTAGTTCTCTAGCGATGATGGAGGTAACCAAAATAATCCGATGGGCGGAGGATCACTCTTGCCATCTCTCAGCAATCCATATCCCAGGGGTAGAGAACTGGGAGGCGGATTTCCTAAGTGGTCAGACTTTTCATTCGGGGGAGTGGGAACTCCATCCGGAGGTATTTGCCCAGCTGACCCAGCTATGGGGCACACCTGAATTGGATCTAATGGCGTCCTGTCAGAATGCCAAACTTCCTCGTTACGGGTCCAGGTCCCGGGATCCCCAGACGGTACTGATAGATGCTCTAGCAGTAACCTGGTCCTTCAATCTGGCCTATGTATTTCCACCGTTTCCTCTCCTCCCACGTCTGGTTGCCAGAATCAAGCAGGAGAAAGCTTTGGTACTTCTGATAGCACCTGCGTGGCCACGCAGGACTTGGTATGCAGACCTAGTGGACATGTCATCTGTTCCACCGTGGACTCTTCCAATGAGGCAGGACCTTCTAATCCAAGTTCCATTCACGCATCCAAATCTAATTTCTCTGCGTCTGACTGCTTGGAGATTGAAGGCCTGATTCTATCAAAGCGTGGTTTCTCTGAGTCGGTCATTGATACCCTGATTCAAGCTAGAAAGCCTGTCACCAGGAAGATCTATCATAAGATTTGGCGCAAATATTTTTATTGGTGTGAATCCAAGGGTTACCCATGGAGTAAGATTTGGATTCCTAGAATATTGTCTTTTCTCCAAGAAGGTTTGGAGAAGGGATTATCAGCTAGTTCTTTAAAAGGACAGATTTCTGCATTGTCTATTATTTTACACAAGCGTCTGGCAGATGTTCCAGACGTTCAAGAGTTTAGTCAGGCTTTAGTCAGAATCAAGCCTGTATTCAAACCTGTTGCTCCACCATGGAGCTTAAACTTGGTTCTTAAAGTTCTTCAATGGGTTCCATTTGAACCTATGCATTCCATAGATATTAAGCTTCTATCTTGTAAAGTTCTGTTTTTAGTAGCTATCTCTTGGGCTCGAAGAGTTTCTGAGTTATCTGCTTTACAGTGTGACTCACCTTATCTTATTTTCCATGCAGATAAGGTGGTTTTACTTACCAAATCTGAATTCCTTCCTAAGGTGGTTTCTAATAGGAATATGAATCAGAAAATTATTGTTCCTTCACCGTGTCCTAATATTTCTTCAAAGAAGGAACGTCTGTTGCACAATCTTGATGTAGTTCGTGCTTTATAATTCTACTTGCAAGCAACCAAAGATTTCCGTCAAACATCTTCATTGTTTGTTGTTTATTACGGTAAACGGAGAGGTCAAAAGGCTACAGCTACCTCTCTTTCCTTTTGGCTGAAAAGCATCATCCGTTTGGCTTATGAAACTGCTGGCTAGCAGCCTCCTGAAAGAATTACTGCTCATTCTACTAGAGCAGTGGCTTCCACATGGGCTTTTAAAAATGAGGCTTCTGTTGAACAGATTTGTAATGCGGCGACTTGGTCTTCACTTCATACTTTTTCCAAATTCTCCAAATTCGATACTTTTGCTTCTTCGGAGGCTATTTTTGGGAGAAAAGTTCTACAAGCAGTGGTACCTTCCGTTTAAGGTACCTGTCTTGTCCCTAAGTCACAAATGGAAAACGGAGCACAGGAAATATTATATTTTTTCTCAAAGCATTTATTAAATTTAAACAAGCAGAATAGCAAGATAAAAAAATATACTTGCAAGTATAAGCTGTCTGGTATGACGCGTTTCGGCCTAAGCCGTCATCAGATACCTAGATAGTACCATATACTGTCACCTTTTATAGGCTCATATGTTAGTTTGTATGAAAAACACCTGTGAACCATCATTAGTGTAACCTGATACATCTTACACATCTCTGATTGTATTAACCATTGAAGTCTTGAGTTGAAATCTAACATTCAGATAAACACTCATATAAACTGTGTATTAAGTTAAAGCTACATCCTTATACTACTGAGGACTGTAATTTCATATAATATTAACAAGTGTTACATTGTGTATAAATTTGTGATCACATATTTATGTGAAAATTTACTCTAAATAAATTAGACACTATTATGTAACTTTAAACAATGAAAAATAATTACAGACTCGCTGCAAGGACAACTAAATAATACAAAAGTCTATTTTAAGTGTAAAAAGATGAAAGGCCCATTGTAATATTTTGAGGGACATTAAATTTCAAAAGGTGAATTATAAAAGAATAAACACCTGGAGCAAATATACAATGGAAGTTTAAATATACATTCACTAATGTCTAGGCGAAAAGTTTCACCAATGTCTCCTTACTTGCAATATTTAATGATACCTATTTTAAGTAATTTAACTACTATAGAGGTTAAATGTATCTTAAACTTTCAAAAATAATAATAATAGAACTAATGGGCATAAACAGTTAATAGTGAGGATGTGTAAATATAAGTGATAAGACACTAAATTCTATTTCCAAACATTAATTATGTCTGCCTCAGTATTGAATCCCTGAGGCAATCTGGTATTTAAATTGAAAATCCAAAAGATTTCTCTTCTGGACAAAAGCTGGTCCAAATTACCTCCTCTCACTGGATTCCTAACTTTTTCTATGACCATCCATTTGAATGAGGCCACATGACCACCATGTCTCTCAATGAAGTGTGCCGCAAGAGCAGAACATGGAGTCTCAGATGAAATATCATTTAGATGCTCCCGTATTCTTACTCTGGCCTCCCTGGTGGTCATGCCTACATATTGCATGTGGCAGACCACACACTGCACCAAGTAGACCACATAGCTTGACCTACAGTTATTGTAACCTGTAACATCATACACTTTCTGTGTGGCGCATGATTGGAACTGTTTGGCTACCCACGCATGGCCACATGCTTTGCACGTGTGAAAACCACATTTGTAGTGGCCTATGCTGGTGAGCCAATGACTCTTTCCTATGGCCTTTTCTGTGACCAGGCTAGGAGAAAGGTAGTTACCCAAATTGCGGTTCCTTTTTGGTACAAAGTTGCAACCTTTCATTATCACATCATATAAATCCTTATCTCCCTTCAAAATGGGGAGATGTTTTTTAATGATGCTTGTGATTTGTTCATACTGATTTGAAAATGTGGTCACGAAAGTGAGTTTACTCTTATCATGACACCTTTTGTTCTTAGGTACTTCCTGCAGTAAATCTTTTCTGTCTATTTGGAGTACTTGCTGAAAAGCACTATCTATAGCGGAGTGATTGTAACCCCTCTGTAGGAATCTCTCTTTAAGCCTAATGCTCTCTTGTAGAAAGCTACTTTGTTCTGAGCAATTTCGCTTGATTCTGATGAATTCACCCTTGATGATTCCAAAACCAGTGTGCTTCGGATGTGCAATTTTAGCATGTAAAATTGCGTTAGATTGAAGCGGCTTACGATAAAGTTCACTCTCTATTTTATTGTCTGCACAGTTGCCTTTCAGTAACACATCCAAATACGCTATTTCCTTGGAATCAAATTCATGGGTGAATTGCAAACCAACTGAGTTATCATTAAGAAATTTTACTAAGTCTTCTATCTGTGAAGTTGTACCCTTCCATATAAAGACCAAATCGTCTATATACCTCCTGAAAAAATGGATACAGTTTTTAAAACGATTCCTATCTCCATAGACGTGGGACAGCTCCCACCAACCCATATAAAGGTTGGGGTAAGATGGGGCAAATTTTGCCCCCATGGCTGTCCCACGCCTCTGGAGATAGTACTCACCATTAAACAGAAAGTAATTGTGATTGAGAAGAAAAGATGTTACTCTTATCACGTAATCCTTAAAGCTGTCTTCAAAGTTGGTAAATTTGTCAAGAAAGAAGCGAATTGCTATTAGGCCTTTATCATGTGGGATTGTAGAATACAATCCCACAACATCCACTGTAATCCATAGAAAACTCTCCGACCAGACTTCATCATCCAACAACCTCAAGAGGTGCTTGGTATCCCGTATGTAGCTGGGAAGTAGTTTTAATATGGGTTGTAACAATGAGTCAACCCAAGTGGATAGCCTCTCCAAAAGCGACCCTATCCCTGATACTATGGGCCTACCTTTAATGTTTTCCAGGGACTTGTGTATCTTTGGAAGGTGGTGAAAAATTGGAACAATAGGTTCCACAACATACAAAAATTCAAAGGTGGACTCATTTATGAAACCCTCCTCTCTACCATCATCCAAAATATGATACACAAGCCCCTGGAAAACTCCTGTTGGATTACCATCAAGTCTGCAGTATACCTCTGTGTCCTCAAGCTGTCTTTTGGCTTCTTTCAAATACTCGGCCTTCCACATTACCACAATGTTTCCTCCTTTATCTGCTTGTCTGTAGACAACAGATTCTTTACCCCTAAGCTTATTGATGGCCTCACGTTGCCTAAAGGAAAGATTAGAATGAACTTTTTCAACTGATACTGAATTAGATAAAGACCTAAGGTATGTCTCTACCCGGTGGTGGAAGGCCTCTAAAACACTACCCCTTGATTTAGTCGGATAGAATACTGAAGGAGGCTTAAAACTCTGACCCTCTCTGGTTAAACCAAAGTTGTCCTTGTATGTCTCCATTTCGAATTCTAAAAGGGACATGTAGTCACTGGCCTCATCAAAATTAATGTCACACATGGTACCCAAACTTAGAGGTGAAAATTCTTGTAATTCTTCAAAATCAGCATCTTTATTGGTTGTAAAGTATTTTTTTTAGGGTTAGCTTACGTATAAAACAATTTAAATCTATAACAGTATCTAGAAGATTGAAGTTTGTACTGGGGACAAACCCCAAACCTAATCCTAATACTTCCATTTCTTCTTTTTCAAAAATCTCTGTAGTTAGATTTACAACTGTTAAATTTTGTACTTGTTCTTTGCTCTGACTGCTCTCAACCCATACCTTTTTGGCTGGGCGCTTGCCTCTCCTTTTCCTCTTCCTACTCCTATTCCCTGTTCTTTCCTGTCCTGGTGAAAAACCTGTTTACCTAGGTTCTGATTATTACCCTGGACTGCATCTGTTCCCTGTGCGCCCAGTACTACTTTTCTAACTGCTATATCCGAAATTGCTGCACTTGTATTTGAAACACTCTCTCGTACTTCAGTCAAAACATTTTGATTAAGGCTAACCTGTTTTGGAGTTACCTCTTCTGCTCCTAATGGTTGTGCCAGTTCTTCCTGTGCCTGATCGAGTATGGTAGGAAGCAATTCTTCCTCATCTGTTGAGGAGAACTCAGAATCTGAAATAGAAAAGGAAACATGTTTGCTGCCACTTTTAACATTTTTCTTTTTTTGGCGCTTTGCCTTATTCTTTCTCTGATTATGTGGCCACACATATACACTGTTGTTCTTATAATCTGACTGGTCTCGGTCAAATTTTCTTATTTTAATAGTGTCAATGTCCCGTTTAATAGCAGTCACTGAATCTCCCAGGACATCATCAAGCTTTTTGTAATCTTTGTGATTGATGAATAAATTTAAGTCCGCTTGCAAATCCGTAATCTCAGATTTGAGTTGTTCCAACTGTTGTTTCTTGTAAGCAATGAGCATGGTAATCAGCCTGATAGAGCAATCTGTAAGAATGGCATTCCAGTCCTTAATAAAATCTACATCAGTCACAGGAAAGGTAGGAAATTTATAAACTCTGAGCCCTCTGGGCACCATGTTTAAAGAGACATACTTCTCCATAAGATTAATATCCCACCAAGTTTGGTATTCTTTCAAAAGTAAGGACTCCATTTTTTGAAAAATATCAGATATGGAATATTTTTTGGTTTTATCAGACAGTAAATCATCCAATGATGGTCTGGTGAGTTCCATATCAGAAACTGCCCTTAATGAAAAGGGGATTGTTTCCATGCTGCTTGTTTAATGCTTTGTTATGTCTATAAAAATTAGATCATAGACATGTTGTTTAGAAAAAACAATACTTCAACACTTGTATCCTTCTGAGTTTTACTTCATAATAATGATAAAACCTAAGCACTAGACCCCTTTAGATATAAGCAAAAGACCTGTCTTGTCCCTCCCTTCATCCGTGTCCTAAAGCTTTGGTATTGGTATCCCACAAGTATGGATGAATCCGTGGACTCGATACATCTTACAAGAGAAAACAGAATTTATGCTTACCTGATAAATTTCTTTCTCTTGTGATGTATCGAGTCCACGGCCCGCCCTGTCTGTTTAAAACTTTAGTCACCTCTGCACCCTATAGTTTCTCCTTTTTTCTTCCTAGCCTTTGGTCGAATGACTGGGGGGGGCGGAGCTAAGGGAGGAGCTATATAGACAGCTCTGCTGTCGGTGCTCTTTGCCACTTCCTGTAGGGAAGGAGAATATCCCACGAGTATGGATGAATCCGTGGACTCGATACATCACAAGAGAAATAAATTTATCAGTTGAGCATAAATTCTGTTATATGTGTGTGTATGTGTATCTATCTATCTATATTGTACCAAAATACCATCAGATATATGTATTTCTGAATAAATATAACATATATTCAGCTATGTAAAGAGCATTGTAATGTAAAATAAACATTTCTCTTGTAAGGTGTATCCAGTCCGCGGGTTCATCCATTACTTGCGGGATATTCTCCTTCCCAACAGGAAGCTGCAAAAGGACACACACAGCAGAGCTGTCTATATAGCTCCTCCCCTAACTGCCACCCCCAGTCATTCTCTTGTAGCTCTCGGCAAGATAGGAAGTATCGAGATATGTGGTGACTTAGTGTAGTTTTACCTTCAATCAAAAGTTTGTTATTTTTAAACGGTACCGGCATTGTACTGTTTTACTCTCAGGCAGAATTTAGAAGAAGAATCTGCCTGGAGGTTGATGATTTTAGCGGTTTGTAACTAAGGTCCATTGCTGTTCTCACGCATAACTGAAGAGTATGGGAAACACTTCAGTTGGAGGAACGGTTTGTAGAGTACCTGCTTTGAGGTATGTTCAGTATATTTATTTCTAGAGAGGTGATAAGATCTAGAAAATGCTGACAGAGCCTTGTATAATTGAGGTAAGCCTGATGCAGTGATTTAACAGCAACTGGGATCATGCTTACAAAAAAGGGTAATATTCATGTTAATACTCATATTTCTTAGTGACAAAACGTTTACATGTTATATAGAAAAAACGTTTTTTTCTCTGAGGGTGATAAATCCATTTTTTTGGGGGCCTAGTTTCCACATGGCTAGTCAGATACTCCTAGGAGTATTTTCTTAAGGCCCTCTGAAATCGAGTGCATGGTGGGAGGGGCCTTTTTTCGCTCTCTAGATGCGCAGTTCATATTCAGACTGAGACATCCAGCTTCCCTAAAGGAGTCCTCTGGCATCTGAGGACCACTATAGAGGGCTTATTCCTTTTCTAAATCGTATTTGAGGGCAGGTAGGAGCCACAGCAGAGCTGTGGCAAGGTGTTTAACTGTTTATTAATGTTTTTTAACGTTTTTCAAATCCGGTTTGGGCCTAAAGGGTTAATCATCCATTTGAAAGTGGGTGCAATGCTGCTTTAGTCCCTTTATACACACTGTAAAAATTTCGAAGAGTTTACTACTGTTTTGCAGTTTATGCGATAGTTTTTTTTCTCTTAAAGGCACAGTACCGTTTTTATTTAATTGCTGTTTCACATTTATTAAAGTGTTTTACAAGCTTGCTGGTCTCATTACTAGTCTGTTAAACATGTCTGACATAGAGGAAACTCCTTGTTCAATATGTTTAGAAGCCATTGTGGAACCCCCTCTTAGAATGTGTACCAAATGTACTGAAATTTCTATAACTTATAAAGACCATATTATGGCATTTAAAGATTTATCACCAGAGGTTTCTCACACTGACAAAAGGGAGGTTATGCCATCTAGCTCTCCTTACGTGTCAGAACCTATAACTCCCGCTCAAGTGGCGCCAAGTACATCTAGCGCGTCCAATGCGTTTAACTTACAAGACATGGTGGCAGTTATGAATCATACCCTCACAGAGGTATTGTCCAAACTGCCAGGGTTACAAGGAAAGCGAGACAGCTCTGTGGCTAGAACAAATACAGAGCTTTCTGACGATTTAGTAGCTATGTCCGATATACCCTCACAATGCTCCGAAGCCGTGGCAAGGGATTTGCTATTTGAGGGTGAGATTTCAGATTCAGGGAAGATGTTACTTCAGTCCGATTCTGAAATGATAGCCTTTAAATTTAAGCTTGAACACCTCCACTTATTGCTCAGGGAGGTTTTAACGACTCTGGATGATTGTGACCCCATTGTAGTTCCAGAGAAATTGTGTAAAATGGACAAAAACTTTGCAGTGCCTGTTTACACTGATGTTTTTCCAGTCCCTAAGAGGTTTTCGGAAATTATTACTAAGGAATGGGATACACCAGGTGTTCCGTTCTCTCCCCCTCCTGCTTTTAAAAAGATGTTTCCCACAGATGCCGCCATACGGGACTCGTGACAGATAGTCCCTAAGTTTGAGGGAGCAGTCTCTACCCTAGCTAAGCGTACAACTATCCCCGTCGAGGACAGTTGTGCTTTCTTAGATCCTATGGATAAAAAATTGAAGGGTCTCCTTAAGAAATTTTTTTATCCAGCAAGGTTTTATTCTCCAGCCTCTTGTATGCATTGCCCCAGTTACCTCTGCAGCGGCTTTTTGGTTCGAGTCTCTTGAGGAGGCTCTACAGGTGGAGACCCCATTAGATGATATTTTAGACAGGATTAAAGCTCTCAAGTTAGCTAATTCCTTTATTTCTGACGCAGTTTTTCATCTAACCAAACTAACGGCTAAGAATTCAGGTTTTTCCATTCTGGCGCGCAGGGCGCTATGGCTTAAGTCCTGGTCAGCAGACGTTACTTCAAAGTCTAAGCTTCTTAACATCCCCTTCAATGGACAGACCCTATTCGGGCTGGGCCTGAAGGAGATCATTTCTGATATTACTGGAGTAAAAGGTCATGCCCTTCCTCAGGATAGGTCCAATAAATTAAGGACCAAACAGAATAATTTTCGTTCATTTCGAAACTTCAAGAGTGGCGCAGCTTCATCTTCCTCTAATGCAAAACAAGAGGGAAATTTCGCCCAGTCCAAACCAGTCTGGAGACCGAACCAGGCTTGGAACAAGGGGAAGCAGGCCAAAAAAACCTGCTGCCGCCTCTAAGACAGCATGAAGGAGTAGTAGGAGGCAGACTTTCTATCTTCGCCCAGGCTTGGGCAAGAAACGTCCAGGATCCCTGGGCACTAGAGATTGTTTCCCAGGGATATTGTCTGGAATTCAAAGGTTCATCTCCAAAGGGGAGATTTCACCTCTCACAACTATCTGCAAACCAGATAGAGAGAGGCATTCTTACGTTGTGTTCAAGACCTACTGGTTATGGGAGTAATCCACCCAGCTCCAAAGGAGGAACAGGGACAGGGCTTCTATTCAAATCTGTTTATAGTTCCCAAAAAAGAGGGAACTTTCAGACCAATCTTGGATCTCAAGATCCTAAACAAATTTCTCGGGGTCCCATCCTTCAAGATGGAGACTATCCGAACCATCCTCCCTGTGATCCAGGAGGGTCAATTTATGACTACCGTGGACTTAAAGGATGCTTATCTCCACATTCCGATTCACAGAGATCATCAACAGTTCCTCAGGTTCGCCTTCCTAGACAGGCATTACCAGTTTGTGGCTCTTCCCTTCGGGCTAGCCACGGCACCAAGAATCTTTACAAAGGTTCTAGGGTCTCTACTGGCGGTTCTAAGGCCACGAGGCATAGCGGTGGATCCTTACCTAGACGACATTCTGATACAGGCGTCGACTTTTCAAATCGCCAAGTCCCATACGGACATTGTTCTGGCCTTTCTGAGGTCTCACCAGTGAAAGGTGAACGAAGAAAAGAGTTCTCTCTCCCCTCTCACAAGAGTTTCCTTCCTAGGAACACTGATAGATTCAGTAGAAATTAAAATTTTTCCTACAGAGGTCAGGTTATCAAAGCTTATAACTTTCTGCCGTGCTCTTCATTCCACTTCTCGGCCGTCAGTGGCTCAGTGTATGGAAGAAATCGGCCTAATGGTAGCGGCAATGGACATAGTTCTGATTGCCCGCCTACATCTCAGACCACTGCAACTTTTCATGCTCAATCAGTGGAATGGGGACTACACAGATTTGTCCCCTCTGCTAATTCTGGATCAAGAGACCAGGGATTCTCTTCTCTGGTGGTTATCTCGGGTCCATCTGTCCAGGGGAATGAGTTTCCGCAGGCCAGAGTGGACTATAGTGACGACAGATGCCAGCCTTCTGGGCTGGGGCGCAGTCTGGAACTCCCTGAAGGCTCAGGGTTCGTGGACTCGGGAGGAAGCCCTCCTTCCGATAAACATTCTGGAACTGAGAGCGATATTCAATGCTCTTCAGGCTTGGCCTCAACTAGCTGCGATCAGGTTCATCAGATTTCAGTCGGACAATATCGCGACTGTAGCCTATATCAACCATCAGGGGGGAACAAGAAGCCCCCTGGCAATGTTGGAGGTTTCAAAGATAATTCTATGGGCAGAGGTTCACTCTTGCCATCTCTCAGCTATCCATATCCCAGGAGTAGAGAACTGGGAGGCGGATTTTCTAAGTCGGCAGACTTATCATCCGGGGGAGTGGGAGCTCCATCCGGAGGTATTTGCCCAGCTGATTCACCTATGGGGCAAACCAGAACTGGATCTGATGGCGTCTCGTCAGAACGCCAAGCTTCCTTGTTACGGGTCCAGGTCAAGGGATCCCCAGGCAGCGCTGATAGATGCTCTAGCAGTGCCTTGGTCCTTCAGCCTGGCTTATGTGTTCCCACCATTTCCTCTCCTCCGTCGTCTGATTGCCAAGATCAAGCAGGAGAGAGCTTCAGTGATTTTGATAGCACCTGAGTGGCCACGCAGGACTTGGTATGCAGATCTGGTGGACATGTCATCCTTTCCACCATCGACTCTGCCGCTGAGGCAGGACCTTCTACTCCAAGGCCCATTCAAACATCCAAATCTAATTTCTCTGTGGCTGACTGCTTGGAGATTGAACGCTTGATTTTATCAAAACGTGGTTTCTCCGAGTCGGTCATTAATACCTTGATTCAGGCTCGAAAGCCTGTCACCAGGAAAATCTATCATAAGATATGGTGTAAATATCTTCATTGGTGTGAATCCAAGGGTTACTCATGGAGTAAGGTCAGGATTCCTAGGATATTATCCTTTCTCCAAGAATGATTGGAGAAGGGATTGTCAGCTAGTTCCTTAAAGGGACAGATTTCTGCTCTGTCTATTCTTCTGCACAAGCGTCTGGCAGATGTTCCAGACGTTCAGGCGTTTTGTCAGGCTTTAGTTAGAATCAAGCCTGTGTTTAAACCTGTTGCTCCGCCATGGAGTTTAAATTTAGTTCTTAAAGTTCTTCAAGGGGTTCCGTTTGAACCTCTGCATTCCATAGATATCAAGCTTTTATCTTGGAAAATTCTGTTTTTGGTAGCTAACTCTTCGGCTCGAAGAGTTTCAGAGTTCTCTGCCTTACAGTGTGATTCCCCTTATCTGATCTTCCATGCAGATAAGGTAGTTTTGCGTACCAAACCTGGGTTTCTTCCTAAGGTGGTATCTAATAAGAATATCAATCAGGAGATTGTTGTTCCGTCACTGTGTCCTAATCCTTCTTCAAAGAAGGAACGTCTATTACACAATCTTGACGTGGTTCGTGCTTTAAAGTTTTACTTACAAGCTACTAAAGATTTTCGTCAAACATCTACATTGTTTGTTGTCTTCTCTGGACAGAGGAGAGGCCAAAAGGCTTCGGCATCTTCTCTTTCTTTTTGGCTGAGAAGCATAATCCGTTTAGCTTATGAGACTGCTGGCCAGCAGCCTCCTGAAAGAATTACAGCTCATTCCACTAGAGCGGTAGCTTCCACATGGGCTTTTAAAAATGAGGCCTCTGTTGAACAGATGTGTAAGGCGGCGACTTGGTCTTCGCTTCATACTTTTTCTAAATTCTACAAATGTGATACTTTTGCTTCCTCGGAGGCTATTTTTGGGAGAAAGGTCTTGCAGGCAGTGGGGCCTTCCGTTTAAATTCCTGCCTTGTCCCTCCCTTCATCCGTGTCCTAAAGCTTTGGTATTGGTATCCCACAAGTAATGGATGAACCCGTGGACTGGATACACCTTATAAGAGAAAACAAAATCTATGCTTACCTGATAAATTTCTTTCTCTTGTGGTGTATCCAGTCCACGGCCCGCCCTGTCACTTTTAAGGCAGGTGTTTTTTTATTTTTAAACTACAGTCACCACTGCACCCTATAGTTTCTCCTTTTTTCTTGCTTGTCTTCGGTCGATTGACTGTGGGTGGCAGTTAGGGGAGGAGCTATATAGACAGCTCTTCTGTGGGTGTCCTCTTGCAGCATCCTGTTGGAAAGGAGAATATCCCACAAGTAATGGATGAACCCGTGGACTGGATACACCACAAGAGAGAAATTTATCAGGTAAGTATAAATTTTGTTATTTTCATGTCAGGTTTGCTCCATTGACTTCTATGGTGGAATAAGTTTACTTTCAACTTGTAATACGAGTGCAACCTGATGCGAGCAAAAAGCTTACGTCTAGTGCAGTTAACGCTTGAGTGGGAGCGTAAATAATGCTACACCTGTGATCTGGCCCTATATGTTTAACCTTTTTCCAAAGATTAAACACATAGAACATTTTATTATTGCACTACTGTTTGCTTTCAAAACATTAGATCATTTCTCCAACATTGGTGTGTCCGGTCCACGGCGTCATCCTTACTTGTGGGATATTCTCTTCCCCAACAATAAATGGCAAAGAGTCCCAGCAAAGCTGGCCATATAGTCCCTCCTAGGCTCCGCCCACCCCAGTCATTCTCTTTGCCGTTGCACAGGCAACATCTCCACGGAGATGGTTAAGAGTTTTTTGGTGTTTAAATGTAGTTTTTATTCTTCTATCAAGTGTTTGTTATTTTAAAATAGTGCTGGTATGTACTATTTACTCTGAAACAGAAAAGGATGAAGATTTCTGTTTGTGAGAGGAAGATGATTTTAGCAGACAGTAACTAAAATCGATTGCTGTTTCCACATAGGACTGTTGAGATGAAGTAACTTCAGTTGGGGGAAACAGCAGACTTTTCTGCTTAAGGTATGACTAGCCATATTTCTAACAAGACTGTGTAATGCTGGAAGGCTGTCATTTCCCCTCATGGGGACCGGTAAGCCATTTTCTTAGTCAAACAAACAGAATAAAGGGCTGAATATGGGCCAAAAAACTGGTAGACATTTTTATGGGCTAAATCGATTGCTTTATTTGGGCATATTATTCAGATTTAGGCTGACAATTTGCATTTATAATCTTGGGGAACGTTTATAAAACGGCAGGCACTGTGTTAGACACCTTTTCCAGTCAGGGGGCCTTTCTAGTTATAGACTGAGCCTCATTTTCGCGCCATTACTGCGCAGTTGTTTTTTGAGAGCAGGGCATGCAGATGCATGTGAGGATCAAAAAATCACTGGAAAAGCTTCTAGAAGGCATCAATTGGTATCGTATTCCCCTCTAGGCTTGGTTGGGTCTCACAAAGACTATAGCTGGGACTGTATAGGGGTTAAATTTAAAAACGGCTCCGGTTCCGTTATTTTAAGGGTTAAAGCTCAGAAATTTGGTGTGCAATACTTTTAATGCTTTAAGACACTGTGGTGAAATTTTGGTAATTTTTGAACAATTCCTTCATACTTTTTCACATATTCAGTAATAAAGTGTTTTCTGTTTGAAATTTAAAGAGACAGTAACGGTTTTGTTTTAAAACGTTTTTTTTGTGCTTTGTTGACAAGTTTAAGCCTGTTTAACATGAATGTACCTTCAGATAAGCTATGTTCTATATGTATGAAAGCCAATGTGTCTCCCCATTTAAATTTATGTGATAATTGTGCCATAGCGTCCAAAGTAAGGACAGTACTGCCACAGATAATGAAATTGCCCAAGATGATTCCTCAAATGAGGGGAGTAAACATGATACTACATCATCTCCTACTGTGTCTACACCAGTTTTGCCCACGCAGGAGGCCCCTAGTACATCTAGTGCGCCAATGCTTATTACCATGCAACAATTAACGGCTGTAATGGATAGCTCCATAGCAAATATTTTATCCAAAATGCCTACTTATCAGAGAAAGCGCGATTGCTCTGTTTTAAACACTGAAGAGCAAGAGGGCGCTGATGATAATTGTTCTGTCATACCCTCACACCAATCTGAAGGGGCCATGAGGGAGGTTTTGTCAGATGGAGAAATCTCAGATTCAGGAAAAATTTCTCATCAAGCTGAACCTGATGTTGTGACATTTAAATTAGAACATCTCCGCGCACTGCTTAAGGAGGTGTTATCTACTCTGGATGATTGTGACAACTTGGTCATTCCAGAGAAATTATGCAAGATGGACAAGTTCCTAGAGGTTCCGGTGCCCCCTCGACGCTTTTCCTATACCCAAGCGGGTGGCGGACATAGTAAATAAGGAGTGGGAAAGCCCGGCATACCTTTTGTTCCCCCCCCTATATTTAAGAAATTATTTCCTATGGTCGACCCCAGAAAGGACTTATGGCAGACAGTCCCTAAGGTCGAGGGGGCAGTTTCTACTCTAAACAAACGCACTACTATTCCTATCGAAGATAGTTGTGCTTTCAAAGATCCTATGGATAAAAAATTGGAAGGTTTGCTTAAAAAGATTTTTGTACAGCAAGGCTACCTTCTACAACCAATTTAATGCATTGTTCCTTCACTACGGCAGCGTGGTTCTAGTTCGAGGAACTAGAAAAGTCGCTCAGTAGAGAGACTCCATATGAGGAGGTTATGGACAGAGTTCACGCACTTAAATTGGCTAACTCTTTTATAGCTAGATTGGCGGCGAAAAAATCAGGGTTTGCTATCGTGGCGCGCAGAGCGCTTTGGCTAAAGTCTTGGTCAGCGGATGTGTCATCCAAGACAAAATTGCTTAACATCCCTTTCAAAGGTAAAACTTTATTTGGACCAGAATTGAAAGAGATTATTTCAGACATCACTGGGGGAAAGGGCCACGCCCTTCCACAGGATAGGTCTTTTAAGGCTAAAAATAAGTCTAATTTTCGTCCCTTTCGCAGAAACGGACCGGCCTCTAATTCTGCATCCTCTAAGCAAGAGGGTAATGCCTCACAACCCAAACCAGCCTAGAAACCAATGCAAGGCTGGAACAAAGGTAAGCAGGCGAAGAAGCCTGCCACTGCTAACAAAACAGCATGAAGGAGTAGCCCCCGATCCGGGACCGGATCTAGTGGGGGGCAGACTCTCTCTCTTTGCTCAGGCTTGGGCAAGAGATGTTCAGGATCCTTGGGCGCTAGAAATAGTTTCTCAAGGTTATCTCCTGGAATTCAAGGAACTACCCCCAAGGGGAAGGTTCCACATGTCTCACTTATCCTCAAACCAAATAAAGAGACAGGCATTCTTACATTGTGTAGAAGACCTGTTAAAGATGGGAGTGATACACCCAGTTCCAATAAAGGAACAAGGAATGGGATTTTATTCCAATCTGTTCGTAGTTCCCAAAAAAGAGGAACTTTCAGACCAATTTTGGATTTGAAGATCCTAAACAAATTTCTCAGGGTACCATCGTTCAAGATGGAAACCATTCGAACGATTCTACCCACCATCCAGGAAAGTCAATTTATGACTACCGTGGATCTAAAGGATGCGTACCTACATATTCCTATCCACAAAGAACATCATCAGTTCCTAAGGTTCGTTTTTCTGGACAAGCATTACCAGTTTGTGGCCCTCCCATTCGGATTAGCCACTGCTCCAAGGATTTTCACAAAGGTGCTAGGGTCCCTTCTAGCGGTTCTAAGACCGAGGGGCATTGCAGTAGTACCTTACTTGGACGACATTCTAATACAAGCGTCGTCCCTGTCAAAAGCAAAGGCTCATACGGACATCGTTCTAGCCTTTCTCAGATCTCACGGATGGAAGGTGAACAAAGAAAAAAGTTCTCTGTCTCCGTCGACAAGAGTTCCCTTCTTGGGAACAATAATAGATTCCATAGAAATGAGGATTTTTCTGACAGAGGTCAGAAAATCAAAACTTCTAAGCTCTTGTCAAGTGCTTCATTCTTTTCCTCGTCCTTCCATAGCGCAGTGCATGGAAGTAGTAGGATTGATGGTTGCAACAATGGACATAGTTCCTTTTGCACGAATTCATCTAAGACCATTACAACTGTGCATGCTCAAACAGTGGAATGGGGATTATACAGACTTGTCTCCAATGATTCAAGTAGATCAAAAGACCAGAGATTCACTCCGTTGGTGGCTGACCCTGGACCATCTGTCCCAGGGAATGAGCTTCCGCAGACCAGAGTGGGTCATTGTCACGACCGACGCCAGTCTAGTGGGCTGGGGCGCGGTCTGGGAATCCCTGAAAGCTCAGGGTCTATGGTCTCGGAAAGAGTCTCTTCTCCCGATAAACATTCTGGAACTGAGAGCGATATTCAATGCTCTCAGAGCTTGGCCTCAACTAGCAAAGGCCAAATTCATAAGGTTCCAATCAGACAACATGACGACCGTTGCATATATCAATCATCAGGGGGGAACAAGGAGTTCCCTGGCGATGAAAGAAGTTACCAAAATAATTCAATGGGCGGAGGATCACTCCTGCCACTTGTCTGCGATCCACATCCCAGGAGTGGAAAATTGGGAGGCGGATTCCATCCGGGGGAGTGGGAACTCCATCCGGAAATCTTTGCCCAAATAACTCAATTATGGGGCATTCCAGACATGGATCTGATGGCGTCTCGTCAGAACTTCAAGGTTCCTTGCTACGGGTCCAGATCCAGGGATCCCAAGGCGACTCTAGTAGATGCACTAGTAGCACCTTGGACCTTCAACCTAGCTTATGTATTTCCACCGTTTCCTCTCATTCCCAGGCTGGTAGCCAGGATCAATCAGGAGAGGGCCTCGGTGATCTTGATGGCTCCTGCGTGGCCACGCAGGACTTGGTATGCAGACCTGGTGAATATGTCATCGGCTCCACCATGGAAGCTACCTTTGAGACAGGACCTTCTTGTTCAGGGTCCATTCGAACATCCAAATCTGGTCTCCCTCCAGCTGACGGCTTGGAGATTGAACGCTTGATTCTATCGAAGCGTGGGTTTTCAGATTCTGTTATAGATACTCTGGTTCAGGCCAGAAAACCTGTAACTAGAAAAATTTACCATAAAATATGGAAAAAATATATCTGTTGGTGTGAATCCAAAGGATTCCCATGGAATAAGATAAAAATTCCTAAGATTCTCTCCTTTCTACAAGAAGGTTTGGAGAAAGGATTATCTGCAAGTTCTCTAAAGGGACAGATCTCTGCTTTATCTGTCTTACTACACAAAAGACTGGCAGCTGTGCCAGATGTTCAAGCATTTGTTCAGGCTCTGGTTAGGATCAAGCCTGTTTACAGACCTTTGACTCCTCCCTGGAGTCTAAATCTAGTTCTTTCAGTTCTTCAAGGGGTTCCGTTTGAACCTTTACATTCCATAGATATTAAGTTACTATCTTGGAAAGTTTTTGTTTTTAGTTGCAATTTCTTCTGCTAGAAGAGTTTCAGAGTTATCTGCTCTGCAGTGTTCTCCGCCCTATCTGGTGTTCCATGCAGATAAGGTGGTTTTGCGTACTAAGCCTGGTTTTCTTCCTAAAGTTGTTTCTAACAAAAATATTAACCAGGAGATAGTTGTACCTTCTTTGTGTCCGAATCCAGTTTCAAAGAAGGAATGTTTGTTACACAATTTGGACGTTGTCCGTGCTCTAAAATTCTATTTAGAGGCTACTAAAGATTTCAGACAAACATCTTCCTTGTTTGTTGTTTATTCTGGTAAAAGGAGAGGTCAAAAAGCGACTTCTACCTCTCTTTCCTTTTGGCTTAAAAGCATCATCCGATTGGCTTATGAGACTGCCGGACGGCAGCCTCCTGAAAGAATCACAGCTCACTCCACTAGGGCTGTGGCTTCCACATGGGCCTTCAAGAACGAGGCTTCTGTTGACCAGATATGTAAGGCAGCGACTTGGTCTTCACTGCACACTTTTGCCAAATTTTACAAATTTGATACTTTTGCTTCTTCGGAGGCTATTTTTGGGAGAGAGGTTTTGCAAGCCGTGGTGCCTTCCATTTAGCTAACCTGATTTGCTCCCTCCCTTCATCCGTGTCCTAAAGCTTTGGTATTGGTTCCCACAAGTAAGGATGACGCCGTGGACCGGACACACCAATGTTGGAGAAAACAGAATTTATGCTTACCTGATAAATTACTTTCTCCAACGGTGTGTCCGGTCCACAGCCCGCCCTGGTTTTTTAATCAGGTCTGATGAATTATTTTCTCTAACTACAGTCACCACGGTACCATATGGTTTCTCCTATATATATTTCCTCCTGTCCGTCGGTCGAATGACTGGGGTGGGCGGAGCCTAGGAGGGACTATATGGCCAGCTTTGCTGGGACTCTTTGCCATTTCCTGTTGGGGAAGAGAATATCCCACAAGTAAGGATGACGCCGTGGACCGGACACACCGTTGGAGAAAGTAATTTATCAGGTAAGCATAAATTCTGTTTTTTTTTTTTTGCACTTTTTATTTATTTTTAACAGTGTGTTCTTCATTACTTAAGAAGCAAAGGTGGTGTATATGATTATGTCAATCTAAATATTTTTCTTTGTATTTTAGGGGCATTGAATCTCTACTTATGGAGTAGGAGACCATTCATTGACTCCTCTACCAAAACTGCATGCAACAAACTCATCTGCAGAAAACGGTGAATATCAGTTACTTAAAAGGAAGTGGAAGTAATTTCACTCTCTTCGTCTGTCAAAATTATATCAACTTTATTGGTTTAAAAGATTGCATGTCTGTAATACCAAAGCCCATTCTTTTTTGACAAGCGACTGTTTAACAGACATGGGACAGTAGATATTGATAGGGCCATGCATCTGATCTGAGGTTTCTTATGGGCATACATTTGGAATTACTTTTCTCCCCAGGACTACTTAATGGGCACACCACCAGGCTAAAATGTAAGCCAATATTAAAGCTACTATTAGCTAATGTTACTCAAATTATCATGAAATCTATTTATTTTAAATTATATTAATTTGGAATCATATCTATAATTAACAGAAATTGTTATAATATTGCAAAGTATTTCACTGCCACCACTAATTTATGATGTTATTGATTCATTAAAGAGGCTGATAGGTATGTGGTCGTTTAGTTCTGTAGTAAGTAGAAACTTAGACCATGGCAGAACATGCTGTGATCTGAGATGTCTTTGCAGAAAATACAGCATGTCTGCAGAAAGAATGGAATAGATGCAGGAACTATTGGCTCTTTCGCTTTGCAGCGCTGCTCCGCATCAGGCTGTTCTCTTTAAACAGCACTGTGCTCTGGCAGCACTGTGGAAGTTTTCCTTGACACAGTGCATCCAAAAAAAAGTGCTGCTCGAAGAGCTTGAAGAGTCAAATATGGAGCAGTGCTTCAATGCATTTATTGTTGGCTGGTTCTCAGAAATTTTAAAAACTTTAAATTTCTTTTTTCTCTTCTCTGCAGCTAATTTGCAATGCAATTTTGCACTATATTATAGAACTTTAAAAATTGCTTTATTCCCCAGTTAATCAAAACATCACAATTGAACTGGTGCTTTAGTGCAACTGCCTAATTTAAAATTTTATTCTATTTCAAATGACCTGCAGAAATTTCTTCCGGTAGATTCTGGTAAGATTGTTTCATTTTATTTCGATATGTGAATGTAATGTTAACGAAACAAGGTAGGGTCCCAGTGGGACTCCTTTTATCTTAATAAGGAATCATGGATTAATATCTCCTGAGGGGGGTTATGGAACAGGGGGGACTTTTAATCATGTTTGTTATATGGTTCTATCTGCAAATATGTAGCTATACTTAGGCACACGGCCTTTTCGGAACATAACGGCCTTCTTTTAATGATGCAATCTTCGAGATTGCGCGCCCTTTTCGTCACTGGCATGGTGCACCTCGTGACGGGTGCGGTTACGTTGTTTTTCACTTCCGTGTGCTGACTGCGTGCGACCGAGAGAGTCTTGCTCGTGGGTTGTCTGGTTCACAGGAGGTGGTGAGTGCCCCAGCCATTGGGGGTGTTAAAGGCTGCCAGTTATGGTGGATTCTGCTATGCACAACAAGGATGCCTCCAATACGGAGGATGTGTCTTGTGATGAATATGAAATAGCCCGGGTAATCAATGCCCATGTTATGTTCAAATTGCCGTTCTAGAGTACTCTCTTCTCCTGAAGCAGGGAGCTTAGAGTTCGTTGAGCCATACGCCTCCGAGGTTTCCATGACCCGCGAAGCGAGTGCCCCATTCCATTTCCTGGCTACGCAAGCAGGTGTCCCTATGGCCTTTACTTCTTCGGAGGGTGGCTTGTTTTCTCCAGAGGTTACGGTACGGTTCCGCATGGCCATTTCTATGGCGCTGAATCATTTATATCTCCCAAGTGAAGTATTTCTGAGATACTGTCTGTGTTCCGTTAACTAGGTCCCGTCGGGCGTGGGATTGCCCAATCCAGTTCAGCCTTCTGGTGGAGCGTTGGCTTCAGGGGCCCCTATCTCATGGCCAGGGTCTTAAGTTGATCCGGCGAGGGATGATTTCGCCTTCCATTATAGGCTGGCTCGCCTTCGTGTTTTTTTAAGACATGTTTTGGCAGTGTTGGAGGATCCCAGTCCTAGCGGGCCGAGGGATCCAAGGCCTTAGAAGCTGGATGGCAAAATGGATATGATGTTTGGGGATGAAGCCAATCCTTCTTTATGTCGCCGTTTTTCTTTTCTTTGCTTTTGTCGGTTTCATTTCTGAGCTTGGGTGAATAGGGCTTTTCTTCGGCTGGTCCCGTTGTTGTTCTCATTCACGTTGGGCGTTCACCCGATGGGTGCAGCCTTCATTTTATTTTATTTTTTTGAACCTGGATGGATGTGTTTAATTTGTTTTTTTTTCTTAAGCTCATGTCTGTTAGATTTTTGTTTTTATGAACGTTCTTCTCTGCAACCGATACTTGCGATTTAGGTCGCGTCGGCACTTCCTCGAAAGTTGCGCACTTGTTGAACAATAGACTTATGTTTTTCTGGTTCATTTATCGATCCTTCGGGACCAATTTTCTTGGACCTTGGTTAGTTCTAGAGTGACCGTATACCAGGCAGGTACTGGTCGGATACTTTTTCGGCTTTTACCAGGGTTCATGTCACCCTCGTGGTACTGATTTAATCCTGCTGGATTCTATATGTCACTTGGCCTATTCTATGGACTCCGGGCTCGGATCCTACCGAAGTATGAGGCCTGTTATTTAGATACAACCCCTCCGTACGGAGGGTTATTAGTGCCAATCTAGGTTGGTTGTTCGGGCTTCTCGCCTGGGATACGGATTTGTTTTTGCAGACATCTTCATGGTTCTTCAGGTCCCCAAGGACTCAAAACCGTTATTCCATTCTTTGGAGTTGTTAGATATGTGTGTAACCTATGTGGTCTGGTGTGCCGAGTGATTTAATGATTTTCTTTTTTTTACTCAAATTTCTTCCGGACGCTGACTCTATAGCCTACTAAGCATTTTATTGCTGTCGCAGAGTTTCCTTGCTTCCCTCCTTGGGTGGATAATATGGTCTGGATGTGCGGGCATCTTTCTCTGCTCAGAGTTGTTACTCTAAGAGTTGGTGTGCAGGGGTTCCCTGCCTTCTGTGGGGAGCTGCGAAGCTCCAGCTTTTGCCTGCTTAAAGAAGATTTTGGAAGATAGATCCTTCAAGGATCTCTGGCTGTTGTTCCTTCCATTACCCTTGGTCTGACCATGGTCTCAACGTTCGGGTGTGTCTCCGTCCTCGTTACAACTCTAGCCTTGGGGCTTGTCAGTGAAGAGGTGAGGTCGGTTACAGAGGGTCGCCCTTCTGGGGTCAGGTAGTTTACTATCCTCGATGCTCCGTTAGGGGCTTCGTGAACGGTGTCTTAAGTTAGATTCTCTGGGATGGCGAGCAGGGTACAGGGTTCTCATCCGCCTTTGGGTGTTGGTTGCTACCTTGCCTATCCATGTAGCATGTAGTAACACTTGCCTACGAGATTTCTTTGCGATCCAAGTGCCCTGGGTGCTGAATCTTAGACCGTTAAGGAAGTCCTTTGTGACTCTTGGGTTTGAGGCTATTGCTAGATCGCCAAGTCTACGGTCTTTAGAGGTGAGTTCCTCCTTGTAGGAGGCAGCTTATGGTTCCTCTGGATGTCAGTTCTGCGATTGAACCGTCCACACACATCCAAGGAGAGACACGGATCTAGGTCAGGGTCCTCGAAAACTGAATCAATCTCACACTAGAGGTTTGTGGTCCCACAGGCCTCTCTCTGTAGAAGCTGGGGCTCTGTGAGAGATACCTATCGTTTTACGGCTTAGGCTTTAGGTCCTGACGGTTCCCTACTGGTCTTCTGGCGCATTTACGCTGTTCCTGTAGACTCCAGGTATCTTCACCTGGGTTGGCGATATGGCCACGGGGTCTCACCTCTATGCTAGGGTGGTTTTCCGTTGTTTGTTACCTTCCCTTCTAGAGCGGGGGTAGGGTTCTCCGGGTTCGGAGTTACCTTAGTATTTGAAGCGACCTGTGGGTCCTTGGTGGCTTGCATTGTAAGAGTCTTTCTCCAACATAGGTGTGTCCGGTCCACGGCGTCATCCTTACTTGTGGGATATTCTCTTCCCCAACAGGAAATGGCAAAGAGCCCAGCAAAGCTGGTCACATGATCCCTCCTAGGCTCCGCCTACCCCAGTCATTCTCTTTGCCGTTGTACAGGCAACATCTCCACGGAGATGGCTTAGAGTTTTTTAGTGTTTAACTGTAGTTTTTATTATTCAATCAAGAGTTTGTTATTTTAAAATAGTGCTGGTATGTACTATTTACTCAGAAACAGAAAAGAGATGAAGATTTCTGTTTGTATGAGGAAAATGATTTTAGCAACCGTCACTAAAATCCATGGCTGTTCCACACAGGACTGTTGAGAGCAATTAACTTCAGTTGGGGGAACAGTGTGCAGACTTTTGCTGCTTGAGGTATGACACATTCTAACAAGACGATGTAATGCTGGAAGCTGTCATTTTCCCTATGGGATCCGGTAAGCCATGTTTATTACGATCGTAAATAAGGGCTTCAAAAAGGGCTTATTAAGACTGTGGACTTTTTCTGGGCTAAATCGATTCATTATTAACACATATTTAGCCTTGAGGAATCATTTTATCTGGGTATTTTGATATAATAATATCGGCAGGCACTGTTTTAGACACCTTATTCTTTAGGGGCTTTCCCAAAGCATAGGCAGAGCCTCATTTTCGCGCCGGTGTTGCGCACTTGTTTTTGAGAGGCATGGCATGCAGTCGCATGTGAGAGGAGCTCTGATACTTAGAAAAGACTTTCTGAAGGCGTCATTTGGTATCGTATTCCCCTTGGGGCTTGGTTGGGTCTCAGCAAAGCAGATACCAGGGACTGTAAAGGGGTTAAAGTTCAAAACGGCTCCGGTTCCGTTATTTTAAGGGTTAAAGCTTCCAAATTTGGTGTGCAATACTTTTAAGGCTTTAAGACACTGTGGTGAAAATTTGGTGAATTTTGAACAATTCCTTCATGTTTTTTCGCAATTGCAGTAATAAAGTGTGTTCAGTTTAAAATTTAAAGTGACAGTAATGGTTTTATTTTAAAACGTTTTTTGTACTTTGTTATCAAGTTTATGCCTGTTTAACATGTCTGAACTACCAGATAGACTGTGTTCTGAATGTGGGGAAGCCAGAATTCCTATTCATTTAAATAAATGTGATTTATGTGATAATGACAATGATGCCCAAGATGATTCCTCAAGTGAGGGGAGTAAGCATGGTACTGCATCATTCCCTCCTTCGTCTACACGAGTCTTGCCCACTCAGGAGGCCCCTAGTACATCTAGCGCGCCAATACTCCTTACTATGCAACAATTAACGGCTGTAATGGATAATTCTGTCAAAAACATTTTAGCCAAAATGAACCCTTATCAGCGTAAGCGCGACTGCTCTGTTTTAGATACTGAAGAGCATGACGACGCTGATAACAATATTTCTGAAGGGCCCCCAACCCAGTCTGATGGGGCCAGGGAGGTTTTGTCTGAGGGAGAAATTACTGATTCAGGGAACATTTCTCAACAAGCTGAACCTGATGTGATTGCATTTAAATTTAAGTTGGAACATCTCCGCATTCTGCTTAAGGAGGTATTATCCACTCTGGATGATTGTGACAAGTTGGTCATCCCAGAGAAACTATGTAAAATGGACAAGTTCCTAGAGGTGCCGGGGCTCCCAGAAGCTTTTCCTATACCCAAGCGGGTGGCGGACATTGTTAATAAAGAATGGGAAAGGCCCGGTATTCCTTTCGTCCCTCCCCCCATATTTAAAAAATTGTTTCCTATGGTCGACCCCAGAAAGGACTTATGGCAGACAGTCCCCAAGGTCGAGGGAGCGGTTTCCACTTTAAACAAACGCACCACTATACCCATAGAGGATAGTTGTGCTTTCAAAGATCCTATGGATAAAAAATTAGAAGGTTTGCTTAAAAAGATGTTTGTTCAGCAGGGTTACCTTCTACAACCAATTTCATGCATTGTCCCTGTCGCTACAGCCGCATGTTTCTGGTTCGATGAGCTGATAAAGGCGGTCGATAGTGATTCTCCTCCTTATGAGGAGATTATGGACAGAATCAATGCTCTCAAATTGGCTAATTCTTTCACCCTAGACGCCACTTTGCAATTGGCTAGGTTAGCGGCTAAGAATTCTGGGTTTGCTATTGTGGCGCGCAGAGCGCTTTGGTTGAAATCTTGGTCGGCTGATGCGTCTTCCAAGAACAAGCTACTTAACATTCCTTTCAAGGGGAAAACGCTGTTTGGCCCTGACTTGAAAGAGATTATCTCTGATATCACTGGGGGTAAGGGCCACGCCCTTCCTCAGGATCGGCCTTTCAAGGCAAAAAATAAACCTAATTTTCGTCCCTTTCGTAGAAACGGACCAGCCCAAAGTGCTACGTCCTCTAAGCAAGAGGGTAATACTTCTCAAGCCAAGCCAGCTTGGAGACCAATGCAAGGCTGGAACAAGGGTAAGCAGGCCAAGAAACCTGCCACTGCTACCAAGACAGCATGAAATGTTGGCCCCCGATCCGGGACCGGATCTGGTGGGGGGCAGACTCTCTCTCTTCGCTCAGGCTTGGGCAAGAGATGTTCTGGATCCTTGGGCGCTAGAAATAGTCTCCCAAGGTTATCTTCTGGAATTCAAGGGACTTCCCCCAAGGGGGAGGTTCCACAGGTCTCAGTTGTCTTCAGACCATATAAAAAGACAGGCATTCTTACATTGTGTAGAAGACCTGTTAAAAATGGGAGTGATTCATCCTGTTCCATTAAGAGAACAAGGGATAGGGTTCTACTCCAATCTGTTCATAGTTCCCAAAAAAGAGGGAACGTTCAGACCAATCTTAGATCTCAAGATCTTAAACAAGTTTCTCAAGGTTCCATCGTTCAAGATGGAAACCATTCGAACTATTCTTCCTTCCATCCAGGAAGGTCAATTCATGACCACGGTGGATTTAAAGGATGCGTATCTACATATTCCTATCCACAAGGAACATCATCGGTTCCTGAGGTTCGCATTCCTGGACAAACATTACCAGTTCGTGGCGCTTCCTTTCGGATTAGCCACTGCTCCAAGGATTTTCACAAAGGTACTAGGGTCCCTTCTAGCTGTGCTAAGACCAAGGGGCATTGCTGTAGTACCTTACTTGGACGACATTCTAATTCAAGCGTCGTCCCTTCCTCAAGCAAAGGCTCACACGGACATTGTCCTGGCCTTTCTCAGATCTCACGGATGGAAAGTGAACGTGGAAAAGAGTTCTCTATCTCCGTCAACAAGGGTTCCCTTCTTGGGAACAATAATAGACTCCTTAGAAATGAGGATTTTTCTGACAGAGGCCAGAATAACAAAGCTTCTAGACTCTTGTCGGATACTTCATTCCGTTCCTCTTCCTTCCATAGCTCAGTGCATGGAAGTGATCGGGTTGATGGTAGCGGCAATGGACATAGTTCCTTTTGCGCGCATTCATCTAAGACCATTACAACTGTGCATGCTCAGTCAGTGGAATGGGGACTATACAGACTTGTCTCCGAAGATACAAGTAAATCAGAGGACCTGAGACTCACTCCGTTGGTGGCTGTCCCTGGACAACCTGTCACGAGGGATGACATTCCGCAGACCAGAGTGGGTCATTGTCACGACCGACGCCAGTCTGATGGGCTGGGGCGCGGTCTGGGGATCCCTGAAAGCTCAGGGTCTTTGGTCTCGGGAAGAATCTCTGTTACCGATAAATATTCTGGAACTGAGAGCGATATTCAATGCTCTCAAGGCTTGGCCTCAGCTAGCGAGGGCCAAGTTCATACGGTTTCAATCAGACAACATGACAACTGTTGCGTACATCAACCATCAGGGGGGAACAAGGAGTTCCCTGGCGATGGAAGAAGTGACCAAAATCATTCTATGGGCGGAGTCTCACTCCTGCCACCTGTCTGCTATCCACATCCCAGGAGTGGAAAATTGGGAAGCGGATTTTCTGAGTCGTCAGACATTGCATCCGGGGGAGTGGGAACTCCATCCGGAAATCTTTGCCCAAGTCACTCAGCTGTGGGGCATTCCAGACATGGATCTGATGGCCTCTCGTCAGAACTTCAAAGTTCCTTGCTACGGGTCCAGATCCAGGGATCCCAAGGCGGCTCTAGTGGATGCACTAGTAGCACCTTGGACCTTCAAACTAGCTTATGTGTTCCCGCCGTTTCCTCTCATCCCCAGGCTGGTAGCCAGGATCAATCAGGAGAGGGCGTCGGTGATCTTGATAGCTCCTGCGTGGCCACGCAGGACTTGGTATGCAGATCTGGTGAATATGTCATCGGCTCCACCTTGGAAGCTACCTTTGAGACGAGACCTTCTTGTTCAGGGTCCGTTCGAACATCCGAATCTGGTTTCACTCCAGCTGACTGCTTGGAGATTGAACGCTTGATCTTATCGAAGCGAGGGTTCTCAGATTCTGTTATCGATACTCTTGTTCAGGCCAGAAAGCCTGTAACTAGAAAGATTTACCACAAAATTTGGAAAAAATATATCTGTTGGTGTGAATCTAAAGGATTCCCTTGGGACAAGGTTAAGATTCCTAGGATTCTATCCTTCCTTCAAGAAGGATTGGACAAAGGACTATCTGCAAGTTCCCTGAAGGGACAGATTTCTGCCTTGTCTGTGTTACTTCACAAAAAGCTGGCCGCTGTGCCAGATGTTCAAGCCTTTGTTCAGGCTCTGGTTAGAATTAAGCCTGTTTACAAACCTTTGACTCCTCCTTGGAGTCTCAATTTAGTTCTTTCAGTTCTTCAGGGGGTTCCGTTTGAACCCTTGCATTCCGTTGATATTAAGATATTATCTTGGAAAGTTTTGTTTTTAGTTGCAATTTCTTCTGCTAGAAGAGTTTCAGAATTATCTGCTCTGCAGTGTTCTCCTCCTTATCTGGTGTTCCATGCAGATAAGGTGGTTTTACGTACTAAACCTGGTTTTCTTCCAAAAGTTGTTTCTAATAAAAACATTAACCAGGAGATTATCGTACCTTCTCTGTGTCCGAAACCAGTTTCAAAGAAGGAACGTTTGTTGCACAATTTGGATGTTGTTCGCGCTCTAAAATTCTATTTAGATGCTACAAAGGATTTTAGACAAACATCTTCCTTGTTTGTTGTTTATTCCGGTAAAAGGAGAGGGCAAAAAGCAACTTCTACCTCTCTCTCTTTTTGGATTAAAAGCATCATCAGATTGGCTTATGAGACTGCCGGACGGCAGCCTCCCGAAAGAATCACAGCTCATTCCACTAGGGCTGTGGCTTCCACATGGGCCTTCAAGAACGAGGCTTCTGTTGATCAGATATGTAGGGCAGCGACTTGGTCTTCACTGCACACTTTTACCAAATTTTACAAGTTTGATACTTTTGCTTCTTCTGAGGCTATTTTTGGGAGAAAGGTTTTGCAAGCCGTGGTGCCTTCCATTTAGGTGACCTGATTTGCTCCCTCCCTTCATCCGTGTCCTAAAGCTTTGGTATTGGTTCCCACAAGTAAGGATGACGCCGTGGACCGGACACACCTATGTTGGAGAAAACAGAATTTATGTTTACCTGATAAATTACTTTCTTCTGTTATGTGTGATCAGTCCACGGGTCATCATTACTTCTGGGATATAACTCCTCCCCAACAGGAAATGCAAGAGGATTCACCCAGCAAAGCTGCATATAGCTCCTCCCCTCTACGTCAGTCCCAGTCATTCTCTTGCACCCAACGACTAGATAGGATGTGTGAGAGGACTATGGTGATTATACTTAGTTTTTATGACTTCAATCAAAAGTTTGTTATTTTACAATAGCACCGGAGCGTGTTATTACTTCTCTGGCAGAGTTTGAGGAAGAATCTACCAGAGTTTTTTACTATGATTTTAACCGGAGTAGTTAAGATCATATTGCTGTTCTCGGCCATCTGAGGGAGGTAAAAGCTTCAGATCAGGGGACAGCGGGCAGATGAATCTGCATTGAGGTATGTAGCAGTTTTTATTTTCTGAATGGAATTGATGAGAAAATCCTGCCATACCGTTATAATGACATGTATGTATACACTTCAGTATTCTGGGGATGGTATTTCACCGGAACTACTCTGTTAAAAGTCACTAATCTTTTTAATAAGTATTTATCATGTTAAACGTTTTTGCTGGAATGTAGAATCGTTTACATTTCTGAGGTACTGAGTGAATAAATATTTGGGCATTATTTTCCACTTGGCAGTTGTTTGGTGTTAATTATGACAGTTTCGTTTCTCTTCACTGCTGTGTGTGAGGGGCCGTTTTTTGGCGCTCTTTGCTACGCATCAAAAAATTCCAGTCAGTTACTCTTATATTTCCTGCATGATCCGGTTCATCTCTGACAGATCTCAGGGGTCTTCAAACTTCTTTAGAGGGAGGTAGATTCTCTCAGCAGAGCTGTGAGAATTTTATATTGACTGTGAATAAAAACGTTGCTCTGTAATTTTTATGTCAAATTTAATTATTGTTATTTTTCTAATGGGAACAAACCTTTGCTAAAAGTTGTGTTGTTTAAAGTTTGATGCTATAACTATTTTTCAGTTCATTATTTCAACTGTCATTTAATCGTTTAGTACCTCTTTGAGGCACAGTACGTTTTTGCTAAAAAAGATTATAACCAAGTTGCAAGTTTATTGCTAGTGTGTTAAACATGTCTGACTCAGAGGAAGATATCTGTGTCATTTGTTCCAATGCCAAGGTGGAGCCCAATAGAAATTTATGTACTAACTGTATTGATGCTACTTTAAATAAAAGTCAATCTGTACAATTTGAACAAATTTCACCAAACAGCGAGGGGAGAGTTATGCCGACTAACTCGCCTCACGCGGCAGTACCTGCATCTCCCGCCCGGGAGGTGCGTGATATTATGGCGCCTAGTACATCTGGGCGGCCATTACAGATAACATTACAAGATATGGCTACTGTTATGACTGAAGTTTTGTCTAAATTACCAGAACTAAGAGGCAAGCGTGATCACTCTGGGGTGAGAACAGAGTGCGCTGACAATACTAGGGCCATGTCTGATACTGCGTCACAGCTTGCAGAGCATGAGGACGGAGAGCTTCATTCTGTAGGTGACGGTTCTGATCCAAACAGATTGGATTCAGATATTTCAAATTTTAAATTTAAATTGGAGAACCTCCGTGTATTACTAGGGGAGGTCTTAGCAGCTCTCAATGATTGTAACACCGTTGCAATACCAGAGAAACTGTGTAGGTTGGATAAATACTTTGCGGTACCGGCGAGTACTGACGTTTTTCCTATACCTAAGAGACTAACTGAAATTGTTACTAAGGAGTGGGATAGACCCGGTGTGCCGTTCTCACCCCCTCCAATATTTAGAAAGATGTTTCCAATAGACACCACCACTCGGGACTTATGGCAAACGGTCCCTAAGGTGGAGGGAGCAGTTTCTACTTTAGCTAAGCGTACCACTATCCCGGTGGAGGATAGCTGTGCTTTTTCAGATCCAATGGATAAAAAATTAGAGGGTTACCTTAAGAAAATGTTTGTTCAACAAGGTTTTATATTGCAACCCCTTGCATGTATCGCGCCGATTACGGCTGCGGCAGCATTTTGGATTGAGTCTCTGGAAGAGAACCTTAGTTCATCTACGCTAGACGACATTACGGACAGGCTTAGAGTCCTTAAACTAGCTAATTCATTCATTTCGGAGGCCGTAGTACATTTAACCAAACTTACGGCTAAGAACTCAGGATTCGCCATACAGGCACGTAGGGCGCTGTGGCTAAAATCCTGGTCAGCTGATGTTACTTCTAAGTCCAAATTACTTAATATACCTTTCAAGGGGCAGTCTTTATTTGGGCCCGGTTTGAAAGAAATTATCGCTGACATTACAGGAGGTAAGGGCCACGCCCTACCTCAAGACAAAGCCAAAGCTAAGGCTAGACAGTCTAATTTTCGTCCCTTTCGGAATTTCAAAACAGGAGCAGCATCAACCTCCACTGCACCAAAACAGGAGGGAGCTGTTGCTCGTTACAGGCAAGGCTGGAAGCCTAACCAGTCCTGGAACAAGAGCAAGCAGGCCAGGAAACCTGCTGCTGCCCCAAAGACAGCATGAACCGAGAGCCCCCGATCCGGGACCGGATCTAGTGGGGGGCAGACTTTCTCTCTTCGCCCAGGCCTGGGCAAGAGATGTTCAGGATCCCTGGGCGCTAGAGATCATATCTCAGGGATACCTTCTAGACTTCAAATTATCTCCCCCAAGAGGGAGATTTCATCTGTCAAGGTTGTCAACAAACCAGATAAAGAAAGAAGCGTTTCTACGCTGTGTACAAGATCTGTTATTAATGGGAGTGATCCATCCGGTTCCGCGGTCGGAACAAGGACAAGGGTTCTACTCAAACCTGTTTGTGGTTCCCAAAAAAGAGGGAACTTTCAGGCCAATCTTAGATTTAAAGATTCTAAACAAATTCCTAAGAGTTCCATCGTTCAAAATGGAAACTATTCGGACAATCTTACCCATGATCCAAAAGGGTCAGTACATGACCACAGTGGATTTAAAAGATGCTTACCTTCACATACCGATTCACAAAGATCATCACCGGTATCTAAGGTTTGCCTTCTTAGACAGGCACTACCAGTTTGTAGCTCTTCCATTCGGATTGGCTACGGCTCCAAGAATCTTCACAAAGGTTCTGGGTGCCCTTTTGGCGGTACTAAGACCGCGAGGGATTTCGGTAGCTCCGTACCTAGACGACATTCTAATACAAGCTTCAAGCTTTCAAACTGCCAAGTCTCATACAGAGTTAGTTCTGGCATTTCTAAGGTCGCATGGATGGAAAGTGAACGAAAAGAAGAGTTCTCTTTTTCCTCTCACAAGAGTTCCATTCTTGGGGACTCTTATAGATTCTGTAGAAATGAAGATTTACCTGACAGAAGACAGGTTAACAAAACTTCAAAATGCATGCCGTGTCCTTCATTCCATTCAACACCCGTCAGTAGCTCAATGCATGGAGGTGATCGGCTTAATGGTAGCGGCAATGGACATAGTACCTTTTGCACGCCTACACCTCAGACCGCTGCAATTGTGCATGCTAAGTCAGTGGAATGGGGAATACTCAGATTTGTCCCCTACTCTGAATCTGAATCAAGAGACCAGAAATTCTCTTCTATGGTGGCTTTATCGGCCACACCTGTCCAGGGGGATGCCATTCAGCAGGCCAGAATGGACAATTGTAACAACAGACGCCAGCCTACTAGGTTGGGGCGCTGTCTGGAATTCTCTGAAGGCTCAGGGACTATGGAATCAGGAGGAGAGTCTCCTTCCAATAAACATCCTGGAATTGAGAGCAGTTCTCAATGCCCTTCTGGCTTGGCCCCAATTAACAACTCGGGGGTTCATCAGGTTTCAGTCGGACAACATCACGACTGTAGCTTACATCAACCATCAGGGAGGGACAAGAAGCTCCCTAGCAATGATGGAAGTATCAAAGATAATTCGCTGGGCAGAGTCTCACTCTTGCCACCTATCAGCAATCCACATCCCGGGAGTGGAGAACTGGGAGGCGGATTTCTTGAGTCGCCAGACTTTTCATCCGGGGGAGTGGGAACTTCATCCGGAGGTCTTTGCCCAGATACTTCGACGTTGGGGCAAACCAGAGATAGATCTCATGGCGTCTCGCCAGAACGCCAAACTTCCTCTCTACGGGTCCAGATCCAGGGATCCGGGAGCGGTTCTGATAGATGCTTTGACAGCACCTTGGAACTTCGGGATGGCTTATGTGTTCCCACCCTTCCCGCTGCTTCCTCGATTGATTGCCAAAATCAAACAGGAGAGAGCATCAATGATTCTAATAGCGCCTGCATGGCCACGCAGGACTTGGTATGCAGATCTAGTGGACATGTCATCCTGTCCGCCTTGGTCTCTACCTCTAAGACAGGACCTTCTGATACAGGGTCCATTCAAACATCAAAATCTAACTTCTCTGAAGCTGACTGCTTGGAAATTGAACGCTTGATTTTATCAAAACGTGTTTTTTCTGAGTCGGTTATTGATACCCTGATACAGGCTAGGAAGCCTGTTACCAGAAGGATTTACCATAAAATATGGCGTAAATACCTATACTGGTGCGAATCCAAAGGTTACTCTTGGAGTAAGGTTAGGATCGCTAGGATATTGTCCTTTCTACAAGAAGGTTTAGAAAAGGGTCTATCAGCTAGTTCATTAAAGGGACAGATTTCAGCTCTGTCCATCTTGTTACACAGGCGTCTGTCAGAAAATCCAGACGTCCAGGCCTTTTGTCAGGCTTTAGCTAGGATCAAGCCTGTGTTTAAAGCTGTTGCTCCGCCATGGAGTTTAAACTTAGTTCTTAACGTTTTACAGGGTGTTCCGTTTGAACCCCTTCATTCCATTGATATAAAATTGTTATCTTGGAAAGTTCTGTTTTTAATGGCTATTTCCTCGGCTCGAAGAGTCTCTGAGTTATCAGCCTTACATTGTGATTCTCCTTATCTGATTTTTCACTCAGACAAGGTAGTTCTGCGTACTAAACCTGGGTTCTTACCTAAGGTAGTCACTAACAGGAATATCAATCAAGAGATTGTTGTTCCATCCTTGTGTCCAAATCCTTCTTCAAAGAAGGAACGTCTTCTACACAATCTGGATGTAGTTCGTGCCCTCAAGTTCTACTTGCAGGCAACTAAAGATTTTCGACAAACTTCTTCCCTGTTTGTCGTTTATTCTGGACAGAGGAGAGGTCAAAAAGCTTCTGCTACCTCTCTCTCTTTTTGGCTTCGTAGCATAATACGTTTAGCCTATGAGACTGCTGGACAGCAGCCTCCTGAAAGAATTACAGCTCACTCCACTAGAGCTGTGGCTTCCACTTGGGCCTTTAAGAATGAGGCCTCTGTTGAACAGATTTGCAAGGCTGCAACTTGGTCTTCGCTTCATACTTTTTCCAAATTTTACAAATTTGACACTTTTGCTTCTTCGGAGGCTATTTTTGGGAGAAAGGTTCTTCAGGCAGTGGTTCCTTCTGTATAATGAGCCTGCCTATCCCTCCCGTCATCCGTGTACTTTTGCTTTGGTATTGGTATCCCAGAAGTAATGATGACCCGTGGACTGATCACACATAACAGAAGAAAACATAATTTATGCTTACCTGATAAATTCCTTTCTTCTGTTGTGTGATCAGTCCACGGCCCGCCCTGTTTTAAGGCAGGTAAATATCTTTTAAATTATACTCCAGTCACCACTTCACCCTTGGTTACTCCTTTCTCGTTGATTCTTGGTCGAATGACTGGGACTGACGTAGAGGGGAGGAGCTATATGCAGCTCTGCTGGGTGAATCCTCTTGCATTTCCTGTTGGGGAGGAGTTATATCCCAGAAGTAATGATGACCCGTGGACTGATCACACAACAGAAGAAAGGAATTTATCAGGTAAGCATAAATTATGTTTTCTCCAACGGTGTGTCCGGTCCACGGCCCGCCCTGGTTTTTTTAATCAGGTCTGATAATTTATTTTCTTTAACTACAGTCACCACGGTACCATATGGTTTCTCCTATGCAAATATTCCTCCTTAACGTCGGTCGAATGACTGGGGTAGGCGGAGCCTAGGAGGGATCATGTGACCAGCTTTGCTGGGCTCTTTGCCATTTCCTGTTGGGGAAGAGAATATCCCACAAGTAAGGATGACGCCGTGGACCGGACACACCGTTGGAGAAAGTAATTTATCAGGTAAACATAAATTCTGTTTTTCCCTTCTTTCATTCCAGAATCCTGGAAGGGGAGTTACGATGTGGTGTTCCTGCAGCGAGAGGCTAAGGGTTTGATCCCTATGGGGCTCCTGCTATATGTTGGATTCTGATATATGGATGCTGAGGGCCTTCTACCCTTTGGGAAGTGTTCCTTGTTTTAGGGAAGACAGCCGTGTAGGGGGTTTCGTAACAGAGCACAATGTCTATCCTGACTCATGGCAGCATACCGTTTGTAGTAACGGTTAGCGGTCTAACAGGGGGCTTTGTTCCTACGTTGACCCTTCATTTCTCTTCCGGAAGTCTGGGACTCTTGTCTTTGGTTTTGAATAGCCTTTGGACTGGGACTATTATCCTAGAGGGAAGATTGGGGTCGGTTACTCTATACAGGGTTGACCATTTTCTTTAAAGTCGGTTCTCTCCTTTGTGGGAGGTGTTGGATGTCCTCCTCTGGTGTTCGGTGCTGGGAGGGGACGATCCTTGGAGCCCGATATTCGAAAAGCTGTGAGCCCTTGGAAGGTTTGCAGTTGAATCCAGCTCCAGCTATTGCACTTTGAAGGTGTAATAAGAAAAGGTTTGATACAGTTGGCACTAGTCACAAGTGTTAAGATAGGGAATAATGGACCACAGGTCCGGTGCTACCCACAATTATATAAGGATAATTAGACCAAAAGTTGGGAAAGAACCAACAAACGTAGGGGTTTAAATAGCACTCTTCCCTAAAGGATGAGTAATGAAGATTATTAAAATCTATTTACTTTATTGGTAATGAGTAGATAAAATAAAAAGAGAATAAAGATTCTCAAAATGGACACCAAATCAAGCTAAAAACAAGTATGTACAATCACCGCCCTGTTGCTTGTCCGATATCTGCAGCCGTCGGCGTCAGGTGACAGGGGTGAGAGACATAACTAGAGGTACTTAATTTAACACACGCGTTTCGGCTGTCTAAGCAGCTTTTCTCAATGTTTTAGAAATCGGCAAACCGAAGCCCGGGTGCCACTCAATAATATACACTAATGTGGCTAAGACCCCAGCCAATTGGAGGACATCTTCTGACCACCTCCTTCCCATCCACCAACCAAACAACAATATTCATTGAGCCAATCGGTGCTTCCTTTAGCCTATCCTTCCCCTCTATTAGTCAACTGGGGGCGTGTAGTAGCTAGCATTGCTATCACAGTTGGCTGGTGACGTACGGTTAGGGGTGGGTTCCTCTCGTTTGTTATTGTTTTGGAATGTCATAAGATCATCATATGCCCATTTAAGTATATTTATATATAGTAAGCTGTTACACAGCTTATCAACACTAGTATTACATTGGTGACATAGTATCATGGAACATAACTATATAAAAATTATTATGTATATGGTGTCACCTAGCTTTAGTTGTAATTTCGTCAGTGATTACCATACAACACCGATACATAACTCTTTGTGTTGTTCAAAATATTGACTATACCAATTTTCAACACTTACTTATGTGATTTTTTTTTTATAGAACAATATACAAGACGGCTAATAATCCAATAGTGAGTTACGGATATTTTATGATGAGTATAAGTAATATTGCTCCTTTATTCCGCACTCAGTGTGTTGCATATTATGTATTGGCTGCAAATCTAATTCCAATTCAGCTAACCTTATACGATTCAGAGTGCTGGCCAGTCATACACTTTCTGTGTTATTCCCAATAAATATGATATTCTAAACCTATCCATCAATTTCTATATGGGAGACGTTATCATAAAGGGGTACCTCAAGCTGGTCCAGATAAAACTGCTCATAATGCTTACAGTGTAATATGTAGACTCAAAGGCCCAGAGAAAAAGGAACCTATATTCTTTGACAGTATTATGGGCAGCACATTATTGCGGTAGGATAGTTTCATAGTGGAGAGAATTTGGACATACTTATGTAATGATTGTTAAACATCATATGGGCGTCCCTGTAAAGCATATTCTCTCTCTTATGAATTCTATATACTGATCCTCCCCATTTTACCTCTTCAGGTGTACATTAATATATAGTTATGATATCCTATATTACTATAATAGGACCCTCTCATTTATTCTACTAATCTAAAAAAAAAAAAACATACCACCATTGTTAAATGGGTATGGTTGGCATAAGATGCAGAATTTAGAATTTAATTTTCATATATACTGATCAGTATCTTTTCGTGTACTGGGGAACTGAGGGTTTTAGCTAGGGTGGTGGTGTATGATAATACCCCTGGATAATATATAGATTAGCTACCACACTATGACACAGCTAAAAGAAAATCATAATAGGTATAATACCCAAGATTTAGATATTAATTATAATTACAAAAATACCCAATAGTTATTCGCTTCGTTCATGCCGTTTGGCATTACAGTTTTTAACTTAAAAATCCAATTTGTCTCCTTTTTGGAGTAGGATTTTTTTCTAAATCTCCACCTCTAATACCTGACTTTATTTGTTCTAATCCCCAGCATTTGAAAGTTAATGGTTTGCCTGCATGGTGTCTGAGAAAATGCCTAGCAACACTAGTTATTTGTTTGCCCTTATCCAAATCTTTTTGGGCATTACGTATATTGCTAAGATGTTCCGTCATTCTAGTTGCCAATTTACGAGTAGTCATGCCAACATAGTAGATTTTACACGAACATGATAAACAGTATATCACATCTGTACTTTGACAGTTGTTGTGCATTTTGATATACCATATTTTATTAAATCTGTCTTTCATCATTTCTTTTTTCTCCATGTATTGGCAGACTTTGCAATGTCCACAGGGGATTAATCATTTATATATAGGTGTTTTCATTGCATTCCTATTAAAATGACTTGAAGTCAGGTTATCTGTGAGGTTTTTGGCCCTTCTAAATGTAAATGAGGGCTGGTCGGGTAATATTTCTTTTAATTTTTCATCACTTTTTAAGATATGCCAGTGATTTTTAATTATTGTTGTTAGTTCCTCACTTTGGTAATTAAAAGTGGTGACAAATCTCAGGGTTTTCGATTTCTGATGCTCTTTAGGTTTTAGAAGGTCACCCCTGTCTTTTTGGAGGGCTCTTTGGTACGCTGTAGCCAGGAGTTATTTTGAGCAGCCGCGTTCAAGGAGTCTGTTCCTCAGATCATATGCGGCTTTCTTTAATGAATCCTGGGTAGTACAGTTCCTTCTTAGCCTGTGATATTCTCCATCCCCAAGGCAAAACACTGTGCGATCTGCGTCCTTATCGCAGAAACTGAAGGGTCTCTGCAGAAAGAACGGCAGTGGCAGTTAAACATTTTTTTTTTGCCTGCAGGTGTCACTGTTCCGTTCTAGCTCAATGGAAATATTTGCTACGTTCCTCTCTTCAATTTCCTCTCACTTCTTGATCTCCAGTGCGGTACAGGGTAACAGCACATTGCAGAAAAGGTAAGTCGGGGCTTAACAAATGTATTTTAGGAGTGTAGGAGACAATTAAAATACTTAGACATATTTTTTTTGTTCTTTAATAAGTGTGTGTGTTTATGGTATGTGTGTGTGGTGTGTGTGCGTGTATATATGTTGTGGGTGTGTGTATGTATATGTATGTGTGTGTATGTGGTGTGTGTGTGTATTGTGTATGTTGTGAGTGTGTGTGTATGTGTATATATATATATATATATATATATATATATATATATATATACATATATATATATATATATTACATACATATATATATATATAATATATACATATATATATGTGTATGTATGTATATATATGTATGTATATGTATATGTGTTAGAGTCATTTGGAAAGGCACTCCATATACGAATATAACAGCCTCCAGGGTACACTTCAAAAAATGATCCAATACATATTCGTAGAAAAAAGGCACTCACTGGTTCAGATAAAACTTAACCTTTAATAAATTAAGTTAAAAATGCATGACGTTTCGGAGGTATTCCACCTCCTTTTTCAAATACATGATACAGACATTTTGGAAAATACAAAAATCAGTATAAAATATACAATACCCCTCCACCTTAAATAACCCAATGGCTTCTGATAACGCCGAGCCGCGATCGCGGCCCGCATTCTGCAGATCCGGGAGTTGCGTCACCTACGTGGATCACGTGATGACATCAGTTGTCATAGTGACAAATGTTTGTTGTCTAGCGGTAACATAGGAAATGAGGAAGGGCCCATCCAAAGGGATATAAAGGCCAAAATCATTTATAATTCCTATTTAGCATATAAAACCTCTTGTCTATACTATAGAGTACTGCAGTCAGCCGTATATCAGAGCACTATGTAAACTAAAAACAATAAAGGCAATCGATCATAGGTGATCAATTACAATTAAAAACATGAATATGGTGGACATATGAATTCTGTTATTGTTTTAAGAGAGCTATTTATATATTGGAATGTATATATTATATTACAATATTAATATTAATCCATTGTATGGGTATTGGGAGATATAATTGAACACAATTTGTAAATAACCCAAACCCTAAATACTGTACATATATACATCCAATAAGTTAGTGTATTCTTCATATCTCCTGGAGTATGGCAAAAAATACCTGAGGACTTAAGAACTGGAGATAAGTAAAGTCATGTTTGAGAGTCAGTGATTGTGGATGTTATTCTTATATGGATAGTACAATTATAGTCAATGGAGGAAAAATAGATCAGTTCCCAGTGTAAAACGGCGAGAAATTGAGCATAGTGTTCAACCCCCTAGGTGTTATGGTGTCCAAGGTATAAATCCATCTTGTCTCCAATCTTAGAAGCCGATTGCCCCTGTCACCTCCCCTTGTCAGCGGTGGTACTTGGTCTATCAGCATGGTTTTTAGACTTGATACACCATGCTTATGTCTGGAGAAGTGGTGTGCTACTGGCTGATCAGAGTCGCCATTTTTGATGGCTTCCCTGATCGCACAGCGATGATTAGCCATGCGCTCTCGAAACTTAGTGGCCGTTTTCCCTATATATACAAGGGAACAGGGGCAAATCAGCATATAAATCACATGGGTACTCATGCATGAAAGTCTGTGATTGATTTTATAGCGCTTGTTCGTATGTGGGTGCTGGAATGTGTCACCTTTCAGCATACTGTCGCACGTGACACAATCTCCACATTTAAAGCAGCCTTTTTTACTCGATTTTAGCCAAGTATTTGTCTCATAACACCTAGTTGGGTCCGTTTTCACCAGCAAGTCCCGCAAATTTTTTGCTCTTCGATATACCATTCTAGGGTGTTGTTGTTTCATGAATGGCAGAGACTTATCAGAGTGAACCAGATCCCAATGTTTAGAGATTGCTCCAGCAACCTTTTGATGCATTGGATCAAATGTAGTAATGAAATTGATTTTCTCCTCTGAATTGATGGTTTCTTTTATTCTGATCCCAGTTTCCTCAAAGCGTTTTATGGCTCCTACCTTGATGTCCATAACCATCTCTCTATCATAGCCTCGTACAATCAATTTCTCTGACATCTCATTTAATTGTGTTACTCTATTATGTGCCTCGGTATTGTTGCGCAGAACCCGAGTGAGTTGAGAGGCTACTATCCCTTTCTTCTGGTGTGTGGGATGATAACTCCTTGCATCTAATAGGGAATTGCGGTCTGTGGGCTTGGTATAAAGAGACGTACCAAACCTACATACCTCCCCTTCAGTTACCTTAAAGATGTTTAAGTCCAAAAAATGGACTCCATTAATGTCATATTCAAGTTTGAATTTAATTGGCCCTGACGAGCTATTTAGATCATGTACCCAAGATATCAGAGTTTCTGGGGTCCCACGCCAAATCAAAAAGACGTCGTCAATGTATCTCGTATAATATACCACCTCTACCATGTCCTGGGGTCGCATAATGTAATGCTCATACCAGGACATGTAGAGGTTGGCGT